>NC_057799.1:610074975-610218051 GCF_018294505.1 Triticum aestivum
TCCAGTTGTTGATGATCAGGGAGAACGAAGCAAAGGATAACATTCCAGAGCAAGTTAGAGCAGCGTTGAGATTTATTGGTGGCTAAGGAGGACTTCTGCATCGATAAATACCTTAAAATAAAGTGATGTTTAGTTGCTTGCTAGGAAATGTCTGTTTCAATGCCCGTGCTGATCAGATGATCAGATGACATTTTATCTTATATTTATGTTGGTTGGTATCCACTAGCTATAGATTGAAGTTGGTATCCACTAGCTATAGATTGAAGTTGGTATCCACTAGCTATGTTGGTTGTATATCTATCCTTCCATCCATCTAAATTTTACGGGAAGAAGGCCAGACCAGTTTGGACCAGGTTTGGTGCTCCAGGTGATCCGGAGTACTTTTGTGTTAGACCATGATAGGTTCACAACGTACTCATAGACCGGCAGGTGATGTTTTCAGACATTCAGTGCCTCGCAACATATACTACCTCGTATAGTATAACTCCATCCATACACGCACTGCTATACTATATGAGGTTTTCTTCGTCGTAAAAAACACATTCCAGCTAGCGAGTAGTCAATAAAAATATGATTGTCATATGGCACTTACCTTGCATATATTCTATAAGTTTCAAGTTCTCCTTTATCTGCCTCTCTCGTCGTTTCCTTCAATTCCATCCTTGCAAATAAACGCTGATTATCTTTTATGTGTTCCTGAAGAGAAATAAAAAATATGAGAGAGGAATGGGTTTTCTTATTGATCAGTACATATAGATAAAAACTAAAACCACTATAATAGTAGGTATGTTAGAGCCAGACATATATATATATATATATATATATATATATATATATATATATATATATATATATATATATATATCGCATCTTTGAATAAGTATATTGGACGAAAACAAATCCTATTTGTGAGCTAGATGTCTATTTATCATGTTGCTATTTACCTCTTCAAGCGTTTGCCTTATTTTTTATCATGTACGCCATTGTTATTTTTTAAAAATGCGATTATACCATAATTGATCTTAGCAATTTTAATATTTAAAATGAGGAAATCATCAAGCAATTTAGGTTTTAGTTCTCATTTAATTAAATTCATAGTGTTTGTTATAAATTATTGGGATAACCATAAACTCTATCGCTCTTATTACTAAATAGACTAGCCTGGTAATGTTTTATATATGAAATTTGGGTTGGCTAATTGGATCCTAGCAAACCAAGACGACGATGCATTTTGCTTCGCACGTCAAAGATATTTTAACAAAGCAAACAATCTGTTTGTCTTACACAGTTTGTGCATTTATCATCAAGCTTAACATATATAAGACCACTCACAATATCGAGACCCCCACACATATATAATCCCAGGCTTGCATATCCGGTGCAGTGATTGTTCGACATAAATAAGAGTACAGGGACCTACTACTACTAAGCTACTATACTAAACAAGTCAAATTTTGTTCAAGTTGCTACCGTTTAGTCGTGTAGAGGATGTACCTGGCTGGTCAAATTCGCTGGAGTCTGCTCTGTCTCACCACAGTCTTCACCACCGTGGCCTTGTCTTGGCCGTCGGGGATACGTCTTCGCCCAGGCCCTGCCTTTGAGGCCGGGTCACGGCACCTCGATACATCAGCGAGGAGGATATCAGGTCATGGAAGCAAAAAAGGAAGAATTTTCTTCAAGTTGCTACCATGTAGTCGTGTAGAGGATGTACCGACCTGGGCAAAGTCGCTGGAGTATGCTCTGTCACAGATGGTCTGCAGCAGTTCCACGCCTCCTTGTGACCTACGGCCACTCGTACCCAGTCGATGTTGACCTTGCAACAGATCGATGATGCATTAGGTGCATCTATGTTTTGATTGTGCATACAACAAAAATAGAAGGCTGTTAATTGCCATCTTTCAGAAACAAAACATTTAAGATTATTTGTTTGTTAATTTAACTTGATTTATAGTACACGTTGAACTGATTAAATACACATAAATTATATAGAAAGTTCATGTTTACCTATTCAAACTGAACAATAATAAAAATAGAATCTATATTTAAATAGACAAATAAGATATTTTGTTTTTATATGGCATCCAATCAGTAACTTTTCTGCCATGATAAGTTGTTTATTTATTTAATACAACAATTTAATTTTTTAGTAAGTTCTGATTTCTAACATCTTTTCTAATTTATTATGAGGTGTGTGTTTGATGAAAAAAGGAAAGATATCTGCAACATACATAAGTATATATGGTAGAACTAGAAAGATATCTGCTACTCAGCCTTCCCCTGCATGGCCTACCTATATATGTTAACCTCCTCTCCCATCCCTCATCCCCCTCCTTACTCTCCCTTCGCCCATCACAGATAGCAAAGGATCAAAATACCGAGACTTGGAGGACCAATTCCCGAGGAATACCTTATGTAAGCAAGGAGCACCAAGAAGGCGAGGTCCTCTAGGTATGAAAATTTCTGGATCTTTGTATTCTGTAAAAGGGTAACAGTTACTAGATTAGGATCATGCTTGGTCAGGCATACCATCAAATTCCAAAAAAAGAACACCATTGGAGATAGTGCTAGGTTATAAAAATATCATAGCCAATACAATTGATTTTAGATCTAATCAAGCAGTCCTATTAGATGGGCGGCAACTGAATACAAACAGTTCTTTCAGATATTATAGGCTAACAGTCTATTCTGGACATCGCAAGTGTGGCATACACCTAACTTTTTAAGTTATGACCATAGTTGACTGCCTAACTTTTTAATGAAATCTCATAAATATATTTGAGCCAGAAAAACAAACAATTAACTTCATAAGTGTTTCAACATGCCAGAAAACAAACAAATATAATCATCTTCTGAAGATATATATCATCAGAGTCATAATATTAAATCATTACATGTAATAGAAATTGCATGAGGACAAAATGCTTCGATGGAATAGTTTAAAAGTATTCATAATGTATATGTAATACTCCAATACCAACTACATTCTCAAGATAGAGCAAGTAATACAATGAATATAACAAAAAAAATCTAAACCACCTTCTGGCCTGCCAAATGAAACAACTGTTTAAACTTTCTATCGGCTCATAAATCATAGCTTGCAGACCATCACGAATTAGAAACATGTCGCCAAGTTTTGCTTGTATTAGAAACATGTTTTAAGATTGGTACTGCTCCTAAGGTAATCAACATAGCTATAAGTCCATGTATAAAATAATAATAAAGAGTTAAATTATATCAACGATATAGTAAAGAAAATAAAAAACCCACTTGCACATGATCTCTTGAACTGGCTCCCTTCATAACCCCCCATCAAATCAAACAAGATAGGTATGATCGGCTCTCTAGAAAGCAGGAGCTTGTACTGTTCTGTGAGACAATATTGTATGCCACTGTTTTCAAGTTTGTGAAAAAAAGTAACTGAAATTGCATAAGTATAAACTCGAGATCCAACAATATGGGAGATAGCCTTCGTGTATGGCATGTCATTATTCATTCGCTTCTCTGAATGATGAGGAGAAGCACCAAATAGGATGTCAACGAAATGCAAGCTATCTACAGGATACAAGTCTAAAGTCCAAATATACACTGAGAAAACCCAGTACAGGTTCCAGAGTGCTAGATAAGATAAAATCTCAAGCCCAGAAGTGCTAGCTAAAATAAAACCAGGAATCCAAATGTACACTGAGAAAACTCAGTACATGGTTGCTTAAATTTATTCGTGGTAAGTAAAATAACCAGGAATCTTAAAATGCTCTGGCATGCTTAAGCTTTGAATATCTCTAAATTCCAAAAATCTCAAGCCCAGAAGTGGAAATAAAACCATGAATCCAAAATATACACCGAGACAAACCAGTACATGGATGCTTAAATTTATTCGTCCTAGGTACGTAAAATAAAACCATGAATCTTAAATTTAACCAGTTTATACATGGATGCTCTTCAGTTTTATCCTGTTTGTACACTGCGACAAAATCAGGTTAGTGAAATGAACCATTAATTATAGATAGTGCACATGAATCAATATATCATTTTCTGAGAACAGTGTGGTGTGCCTTTCTGATTAATCAATGAATATGCATATGAGTGATACACTGGTATCGTACAGCAGAACACAAATAGGATGTCAACGAAATGCAAGCTAGCTACAGGATACAAGTCTAAAGTCCAAACCAAGCTAGCTAATTAATGGTCTTTAAAATACTAACAGTCTTCAACAAAACAAGCTAGAAAATAATTACGCGGTTGGCATGGATCAGTAGAACATTGTTCAATGACCTCGACGATGTCGGCGACCCCATTGGCGCGGACGAGCTCACGGGCGTGCTCCGCCACGTTCCTATTAGGCGTCACATGTGTTCATTTATAAGCACCTACACAGGCAAAACAAGATGGTAATAAAGTTAGACAGCAACCAGTCACACTATATCTTCTGAGAATATTTAGAATAAACAATCAGACTCAAATAATGAATACTTGTTCTAGCACGCAGTGTGCTGTAAGGTAGCATGTCAGAAAGGTTATGTGGAGATAATGTCATTTCACAATACCTAACACATGACAGTGTAGTGATTGACCCAGTCAGATGCCACAGAAGTAGCTCATAAGACAATCAAATCAATACAAACATTACCATTAATTTAATACCCTCTAAATGGAATGACGTAATCTCTTGTATTAAACTGTATGGTACTACTCTACAACATCTGTAAAAATCTTATAATTAGGTGATGTAGGATCTATAAATAGCAGTTTGCGTAATCATGAGGATGCGAAATGAGGACTTTTTATTTCATTAACAGACATGTAAAATTCTACTTCATCCAAAAAAAATGATAAAGCCAAATTTATTAATGGCAGTACTTCCTAATTTTACCCTCACAAAACACAATATGACAGAATATATACAGAAATATGTAGTGCTGCAAACATTGCATTTTTCTATTTCTGATAGGACCATTTTTTTCATGGCGCATCAAATACAATCATTGGAGTTAACCAATCAGCAAAAAAATTGTATTGATTAAATATGATCGCATACTCTACAAAAAATCCAGATAGTCCAAACTCTCTAGGAAACAATGTTGTGTCAATCTGGTTTCCAAATAATAACACTAATGTCTAATATTATAAATAGCACAGAGTGGGTTGTAACACGAGGGTATTTTACTTAGCATAGAACATTTAATATATTCAGAGAAGAGGTGAAGCACCGCTACATTTTTCTACCAACAAAAGAAACAAACATGCAGATTCAAATTATAGCCATTGCATGTGAAGGCAAGACCGCATTATAAAGAACATGTATTCTGCTCCTACAAATAGCATCTAAAGAAAACCTCACCATCGTCCTGGCGCTGGCCTGAGCGCTCCAGATAGCGAGGATGCCGCTCCCGGTGCCGACATCAACAACCACCTGACAGACCCACCGAATCAATCAAGCCGGAGCCAGGAAGATATATACATTGATCAATAATCAAATGTTCATTAATATACTGCGCTGACTTCCAGCACCATCTTATTGAGAGCATATTGCCAGTTCCTCTCTACTTTATCTCAACACTGTTGTCTGCTCACATATATTATAATATACCAGAAAAAGTAATCTACAAAATTTATTATGTCCACTACCACTAAGTTGGGAGTCAAATATGTTACATACACATATATATGTTGAAAACAATGACAATATGCGAAGATGCCCGTGTTCTATGGCAACATTGCATGGACTCACCTTCAACTATCCATTGTTGTACGAAGAGCTTCATCACGGTTATGATTATTCCTCGGTTCAACCTCCAGCTCCATTGCGATTGCACCGTCATTCTGTTGTGATGATCTGAAAGAATAAGCAACTCGTTTGAGGCCATTTTAACCTACTTTTGATGTTGTTTGCACATGAAAACAACATGATCGGTGCAACTACAACTATTGCATGGAGAATACAGGAGAAAAATAATCAAACATGTCCTCATTTACTGTATTAGCGAGATATTTGATAATATCAAGTTTACAACAATATGTAAATTAGCACTCTTGCAATTTGTATCAGTCACAGAAGATCACACAGACCTTGCTTATCCTTGTTCTCCTATACGTAGCTCATACCAGTGGACGGCGACTTGCTCAATCATACATATGTCCGGCCATTTTTAACCATCGTGTGTGTATCGTCCAAAGTTTGTCGTGTGCATAGCACTTTTCCTAAAGCTAATAGTTGCAGTACACGCTCACAATAGCTAGCACATACATTTGTCTATCTCCCTCTACCTCTCCCTCTCTCCTCTCCTAATACTAATAGTAGCAGTACACGCTCACATAGCTAGCCAAAAATTACAGCAAAACGCGGACCGTAGTCCATTCGCGGGGACGGGGCAGGGGGGAGGGGCCGTTTGTCTCACCTTGACGCGGAAGTGGTGGGGGTTGCGGAAGACGGCGGAGTGGTAGACGATGCGGACCATAGGCTGCACCACCGTGACCCGACCTCGTGGTGGTGCTTCTTGCTGGCGATGTGGACCACAGGCTGCACCACCGTGGCCGTGTCTTGGCCGTCGGGGAGCCGTCTTCGCCCTGGCCCTGCCTGTGAGGCCGTGCCACGGCGCCTCGATAGAACAGCGAGGAGGAGATCAGGTTAGGGAAGCAACAAATGGAAGAAGTAGAGGAGGAAAGGGTTCGGATCGGCGTACCGGAGCTTCTGGCGTTGCAGATCGAGGCAGCCCGCTTCTGGCGTTGTAATACTGTGGATCAAAAAAAACTGTGCATATAGATATAAAAACTATACATACCTCACAAAATCAATAAAAGTGTATAATAATATACATGGTTCATACAAATATACATTTTTTATACTTATTAAATAAACCAAGGGCATCACACAAAAAATAAGAGGGGGGCAAATAATAGAAAACAGAAATATACTTGGTTGAAGAAGGTTTGTTTGCATGTTTTATTTTCTTTTGTTGGACAGATTTCCATAGCCTACATAAATAATTTAAATAATTTTCAGATGACTACTTACTTATATAAGAACATTATAGTTAGTTGTTTTTCCCGAATTTTCATGAGGTAGGACATTTATTTAAACAACATATATTTCTAATAATACCAATTAGGTTTCTTTTTTGCATACAAAAAGTTGTGTTAGTTTCACTTTTACTTTTATTATATATAATTATATGCTGCAATAGGAAATATCATTTATATTTCATCATGGTATAGTTGTTAATAGTGCTGCGATGAATTTTTTTAATTATTTTTATACCTCACAAAATAACTTATATATTTACAGTATACATACCTCACAAAATGTACAAATTTGTGTGTGTGTGTATATATATATGTATATTAAACATGGTTCATAAAAATAAATATTAAAAAAAAGAGTAGGAAAAACAAATATACTTGGTTAATGTTGGTTTGTTTGTTTTAGTTTTTGTTTGACGATTTTCCATATGCTATACAATTAATTTAAAATAATTTAAGCAATTTCAGACCCCTACTTACTTATATATGAACATTATAGTTTGTTGTTTTCCCCGAAATGTTGTGTTAGTAAAATGATTTAAGCAGCATATTTTTCTAATAAAATCAAATGCTTTTTTATGGCAGATAAAACATTTGTGTTAGTTTCACATTCAGTTTTATTATATATTTTATATAATTTTATGATGCAGTAAAAACTATTAATTATATTTCAGCCTAGATATAAATTGATGGGTTCTGACATACGCACTGATGCAACGATGACAGACCACGCTGAAACACCACGAGAAGAGTTGCGTATAGCTAACCTTCCTCTGTATGTATCTTATAGATGATAATACTGAAGGTCTATTTTTATATTTTTGTTATTTCAGAATACAGAAGACATGGATATGGACTTTGGAGATGCACGGAAAGAATACATTGAGGGTTCAGATGCGATGTCGCTGAAAGGGGACGAAAATTCACAACATAAAAATGTCGAAGAGGTTATATCTCATAACAAACCAAAAAAGGATGCCAATTTACATGTTCTCCCACAAGGTATTTTTTTAATATCATTATCAATCTTTTTTTTTGTGATATTGCCTTTTGTATTCAACTAATTTTGCTCATTTTGATTGCTAAGTTGGCTCAATTTTTTATGTATTCGACAGACTATGTTTGTACCCCTAGAGATATTATAGTCATCGAATCAATCAAGTCTGCCCCCAATAATACCCAGTTCGTGGACATTGGAGATGCCTTGTTATCAACCGACGATTTGGAATGCCTTATGAAAGATGATATGTTCTTACATGACGGTGTAAGACCAAATGCACAAACTTTGTAATTAATAATTTGAACAAAATATAATATCATAAATTGTAAATATAATGTAAATGTTGATTACAGGTGATAAATGCTTACATATATTGCATGCTTGCTCACGACCATCTAAAAGTCAGGGCGGATGAAAAGGTAGAAATTGTTAGCACGTTTGTATCTGGCCAGATAAAAGAAGACGGGGAAAGAGACATAGACCCATCAAAATATCACCGCATCGTGCATCATGTCAATACTTATCTACAGGAAGATATGGTTAGTTTTTGTCTCGTTATCCATGCATATAATTATGGATTGTTTTTATTTAATTCATAATTATAAAGATTTATTAATATTTATATCTAATTGCGATCGTGACTTGTATGATATTTACACCAGTTATTCATTCGATTAACATGCCGGGCTACGTACCATTGGTATCTAGCAGTCGCCAATGCCAAAAAACGTGAGATTCAAGTATTGGACTCACTTGGTTCTCGGGTCAAACGCAATGACCTTGCTACTATGGTAACTATTTTTTTTACTCATCTTAACATATGTTTTGTTTGCCTTGTTCTCTAATATTTCTCATATATAAAATAGTTACTAGGACTTGAGAAGCATCTAAAACTTGTAGAGCATAGTCCGGAGTTTATCAGAGGTCATAAGTGGCCTGATCTGAATGTTACAAAATGGACGGTTGTAGAGCAGTTTCATGAGGCAATATAAACCGATGGGTAAGCACTTGTTACAATGGTTTGTTTATTTGATTTATCTGTGTGGTATTGTAAAGGATTATTTTATAATATGATAGCGTATCATGTGGACTGTTTATGCTAAATTATATGGAATACTGGACATCACATGGACTGTCAGACACGTTCACCCAGGTATTCCATTTTTATACATTATCTCATTATTTTATCTCAAAATATTATATAAATTGATTTTATATATATTTTGTAGGAGGATATGACACATTTTCGAAAACAATTAGCTGTCATTTTGCTCGATTCAGAGCTGAATAAGCTAAAAGGAGATCCCATATACCATCAACCTGACGATGAATAAACTTTAGCTAATTCTGATATCGAGATCCTGGAGAATCCATCTGACGTAGTCAAAGACAAACGTCCTGCCCCAATCACTACAATACCCACGGACCAACGTGAATTACTTGCCGGCCTCTGCAACTACATCATGTCTATCGATGATGCCGGGTGTTTGGAGTAAGTATCATGTATCAATATTTAATGTGCGGATTTATAATATTATTCTTCTTATCATCCAATTTATAGGAAGGTATGGGTCCGGAACTCGACACCCGATCCAATGGGCTTAAGTCAAACTTCAGTGCATACTTAACATGGAGCAGACCATGGACAATGTCTGCTTCAACACAGTCGTGCGTATGCTGGCATGTGACGAGGGAGTATTGTTCACAGACCCTCCTGTGCACTACATGGATCTACGATTTTGTGTAAATCATCTTAACTCTTAATTCTATGTGTCATTACTATCAACATGTTGAAATAATATTTCTTTTTTTACTTAGTCCATGATGCTAGAGTCAACACGAGGTCAGAAGTTTTGCGAGAAGGAAACTATCCAGAGGTTGGCAACATTATTTGATAGCTGGCCTGAGATGGACAACGACATCTCATCGTGCAACAAGGTAAGTAAAGTATTTTGTCCATTGTTATCATGGTTTATTGTTGTTTCTAATACCTCCACTTGTAGATTTATCTTCCCTATGCATCCATCGGCCGATACATCTTGTACGTCATCGACAAAGAGGCACGCCGTCTATATATTATGGATCCTATTCAAACATCACAATCGTTAGAGGAGAAAAAATTGAGGCATGCACTGAAATTAAAAAGTTTTGAAAGGGATTTCAAAGAAGCACTTGAAATAAAGCTGCCTGGTTGGAATTATGATCTATCTAAATGGCAACGTTTATTTTCGTCCGGTGTTCCAACTGAGTATAGATGGGTAATGAATTCATAACAAAAACATTTACTTTTGTTATTACTATATTCTTTATATTGTTAATTTAAAGTTTTACAGGAATTTGTCTGGCTATTTTGTTTTTCATTTTATGCTCTGGTGGAACGGTAAAGATTTGGTCAAGCCGATTTGCGCGGTGAGTATTGTCCGTTACATGTTTTAAGACCTTCGGCGTGAAATTTTCATACTAACTACATGTATGCGTTTGTGCAGGATGGGTATGAAGCTAAAGGAAACTTATCGGATATTGTGAAAGAATTTCTTAAGCGCATCATCTAGATATTAATAGTTTTGTAATAGATGTTTAGTTGGAACATCGCTCAGTTTGTTACATGGACATGTCGTTAATTTTTCTTATGTTATCAATTTACATTGCAAAAATAAAATTCAGTTATTAAATAATTATGTTTCTGTTATATTGTTTGTACGTGTGGAATTTAACATGTAACTCCTGCAAACTTTTTCAAGAGCCCATGGCAACGCACGGGCACTCTACTAGTAATAATAAATGTGTACTATTCATTCACTTGGCCTTGCATCAAAAAATATCCTCTTCTTTTCTTCTTGTGAAGCAATACTCATACACCATGTAAAATACCTTTCCATGGTTTTTTTTTGGAAAAGGAGGATGACCCCTGGCCTCTGCATCTGGAAGATACATGCGGCCATTTTATTGATTATTCTCGAGGACCTTACAAAGTAGAACAACAATATGCCTGAACCGCCATCTTGGCAACATCTGCCGCTACTCCTATCCAAATGATGAAGGGGTGCAAGCTGGGCCACATACCCAGACCTCTCACCTAAGCCTAACATCTAAAGCCGGAGGCCCCGACCAAGCCATCTGCCGGGTCCAGGGCTCAAACCGGTCCGACGCACTCACATGTGTCGTCGCCGCCATCTTCCACTGGTCCATCTTCAGAGCAGATTGAGGTGACAACCTTGGCAGGTCCTTCGCCATCGACGCCACCACGACGCCAAACGACGACCTCCACCTACGCGAGCCTTGGCAGGTCCTCCGCCATTGACGCCACCACGACGCCAGCCGACGACCTCCACCTATGCGAGTCCATCTCCAAGCAACAGACGTAAATCCATGCTAGGATAGGGCCGCACCACCGCCGTCGCCCACCACCCACAAGCGCCACACAACCCCAAGGTTCCCAAAGCGGCGCCTTCAAGAAGGGAACGGCGCCGTGAGCGCCGCCGCCGCCCAACAAAGTTAGGGCTTTCGCCCAGGAGACCTAGGAAAAGGTGAAGTGAGAAGATCAGTCCATACCGACGCCTCCAAGGAGGGGAACGGCGCCCTCAGGCGTCGCCGTCGGCGCGGCCGGTCATGGCCGGCCAGGGATTTCGCCCGAACTAGATCCCCGCCACCAGCAGCGCCTCCTGTACAGAACCGGGGACCAAGAGGACGCGGCCCGACCAGGCTGGCCCGCACGCCGAACAGGGGAGGAGGCGAGGCGCTAGATCGCGTGCACCGACCGCCGCAAAAGCCGCCGCCGGCCGCCAACGACCACCGGATCCCGCCGCCCGCGCGGCCGGGACACCAGATCCACCGCCCGCACGGCTGCTAGCCGGCCGTGCCTTGCCAATGGAGCCGCTGCTCCAGATCCGGGGTTCCCCACGCAGATGCAGGGCAACCGAGGCCCCGCCGCGACCATCCTTGACGCCCCGGGCTTGCCCGGCGGCTGCCTTAGGCGGCGGCGAGGAAGGGAAGAGGGGGGGGGGGGGTGAGGAGGAGGGGCTGCTAGGGTTGGAGGAGGAGCGGCGGCTAGGGTGGGAGCTAACAATCTCTACATACCTTTCCATGGTTATGTTTGTAATATTTTCGCAACGCCGTAATTTCGTGGAAACAACCCGGCTCCAATGGGAAATTATGTAATATGGCCCAATCTTGGAAATCTTGCCAAGTGCTTGTATGGACTTTTCTTAATAATTGGTAGTTGGGACAGATCCAAGCGTGGAACTGTGCGAGTTTGAGCGTGGCCACAAACTCCACATTTGGAAGATGCTCAACGTATGGCTATAAGAGTCTGCTGAGGAAAATCTAGGTGGATGTCAGCGTAGACGTTAATGTATTCCTTATTTGGAAGTAGGCATCACAACCCACGTCCCATTCCTAGTACCCAAGCTGCAGCTGGACCAATACAAATGCTCATGAAAAAAGCTACCGCTACCGCTCCCGATCCATCTAATCTAGACCTAACTTGGTACCGCCACAGTGATGGTGATGATGAAGAAAGGGCAACATGATCTGGTGGCCGGTGGGTGTTGAATGGTGTGGCCATGCCAAACATAAAGCAGTATGCCTTGTATCATAATGAACACACAAGAGGGCAAATATAGTACTCCATTCAGTTAAGTCCCAGAACTCTATAATCTTTTGTTGGAGGTCTTTTGTAGCGTCCTACCTAAACTTTTTCCTGTCAAGTTATAGGTAATAGGTGCCTACTGTTATCCTTCCGGGTAGAGAATATGATGCTGGTAGGTAACAGTCATGGACTCCGCCTTATCCTTCTCTCCGTCTTTTTCTTCTGAAATATTATTGACGCCGTATAGCGCCATTGTTTTCCTGGACCGTGACTAGTCGATCACCCTCCAAGTCTACGCATCGCGACATGAGGTCTTCATCAAGAGGTTACCATCAACACCAACATCCAACCAACGCCTATAGTTAGTTATATATTGTTCCTTTTTTCTTTTCTTGAAACCCGTACTTACGCTAGATGTAGAGTTGCAAGTGAACTGCAACCGTGCAGGACGAAGGTGGCGACAATACATGACTGACTGACCGGAATATAGCTAGCACGGATTTGTTACTAGTACTCCCTCCGTCCGGAATTAGTCATCGCAGAAATGAATAAAAGTAGGTGTATCTAGAACTAAAATACGTCTATATTTATTCATTTCTCCGACAAGTATTTCCGAACGGAGAGAATACAAGTTAAGGAGTTAGGACGATGATTTACAGCAGTGGCTTTCTTCATTCATTAGGCTGTCCTTTCTGTGTTAACTTTCCCCTTCCCTGCTGGAGACACTCCCATGTAGTAGTACAAGTAGCAGTTCATTATCAAGTTCTTGCTGTTACTCCGTGTCACAGGTGATGCTACACATGGGCGGCTTCCTATTCCTAGCTTTGAAAGGAAGGGGTAGCATCTTGTCAGCAGATGTGGCAGTTGGTTGAGTCGACAGATCCACACTTGAAATGTTGCAGCTTCAGACTTCAACGCAGGGCATGGGCATCCTCTCTTTTCCTTGCCTTAGTGAATTATTAAGATTGTAGCGTAAGAGAACAAAACGGGCCTCTAAATAGCCATGTGCGTTGCTCCTCCTGTTCTGCTGCGCTGCAATGCAGAGGAAGGGCCGGCCACCCAGGGAGTACTATCTCTACTCCTATAAAAATGCGAGTTGGTGGTGATGGCGTGTCTGCCTTCACGTCATCTATGCCGTCCGATCGGCAATGTATGGCTGAGATCCAGACAAGCCATGTGCCACTTGCACTTTTGCAAAAACACCCTCTGCTTAGACAGAATTTTAGAGCAGGGACAACCTATACAGTCTGGATGTTCTCAGGTAAAAGAACAGGCTGGAGTCCATTCTCCTTCTCTCGAAAAGGATACCGAGTCTTCTAGAGCGCTCCCAAATTCCTCGCCACCGACCCTCACCTCTCTTTCGACAGCCGGATTTGAATTGGGCGAAGATCCCTCCCCACCCGAGCTCGGAGCTCCCGCAACCATAGCCGCCCGTAGACAGAGCTCGGAGCTCCCGCAGCCATGGCCACCCGTAGACAGAGCTCGGAGCTCCTGCAACCATGGCCGCCCGTAGACAGAGCTCCACCGCCTGGATCTCGCGTCACCGCTCTCCTCCGCTGCCTCTCGGACTTCCCTCACTCTGGATCAAGTCAACCAAGAGCCCAGCCTCGCTGTCAAGTCCATTGCCGGCCATCTCCTCCGCCCCATTTTGCACGTCTCCTCCGGCGCCGACCTCGGCAAGCACATACGCCGCCGACGCCGCCCGTCCGCCGACTCGTCCGTGCACTGACGCCTCACTTGCTTCCTCCCTTTCTTGTTGCAGTAGCCCCACCACGCACCGGCACCACCTCATCCTCCTCATCGCCATCTCTTCCGTCCGCTCCCCGTATCCTCCGACGTCGACCTCCAGAAGTACGCCGCCGGCTGCGCGGCCACCTACTGGTACCCGCCGGAGGATTTCGGCTGGTGGCAAACTACTCGTTCCTGGCAGTGCCGGTGCCAACTACCTCAAGCCACTGTGTTTATTCCCAAATCCCAACCACGTTCATCCCTCCATAAGTTTTGTGTTTCTCTGTCAGACCCAAAGAAGTTTGTCAGTGAGTTGTGCAACTATGTGATTGAAACCATTGCCTCTCCTAAATATGTTTAAAAACTAATTGGTTGTGGATCTGCGAAGTACCTCGAGAACTGCAGATTTATCCTTGGGGAAATTACTGAGAACCATCCCCTCGGGTTGTTACTAGATTTTCTATTCAATATTTAGATTTTTTTTCCATTGTGATCTGTGTCAGATTTATTGCTCAAGGAAAATGGAGCAGTGTTATCAAGCATTGCTAAATGTCTTCTTAAGTGGAGAAGATCTCAAGAGCTACTTACAAGGAAGAAAGCTAAGCTTTTCCACTTTGTTGTATCAAGTAATTTTACTTCCTGTATATTAATTATTGTGTATTGAACGGAATCTGAGTAATCCTTTTTTACAAAACAGCATATATACACTTGTGTAGTTGTATGAGATTAATGGAGCAAGAACGGCATGCAGTATTGTCTTCGTCGCATCCACTAGCAGAAGATTTCTATTTGGAAATGCTAATTGAAAAAAGGTATGCAGCATTAGTAATATCCTTCTAATATGTGGTCTGAGAGAGATGCCCGATAATGAGTGTTGTGTTGCTTGTAGATAGATTTTTCATGACTTCAACATGTGCCTTCACTAGTAGAAAACAGGGCTTTGGTCACAGGGCAGTTTTCACATTAGTCCCGGTTCAGTCACGAACCGGGACTAATGTGAGCATTTATCCCGGTTCGTGCGGCTAAGGCATTAGTCCCGGTTCAGTCACGAACCGGGACTAATGTGAGCATTTATCCCGGTTCGTGCGGCTAAGGCATTAGTCCCGGTTCACCTGGGCCCTTTAGTCCCGGTTGGTGCCACGAACCGGGACTAAAGGGTGCGATGCCAATTAGTCCCGGTTGGTGCCACCAACCGGTACTAATGGGCTTTGAGGCATTAGTACCGGTTCATGGCACGAACCGGTACGAAAGGTCCCATTTTGAAACTCTACCCCCCCCCCCCCCCGGACCGCCTTTTCAGTTTTAGAAAAAACAAAAGAAAATGATGGAAGTGTCAAAAAATAAAATAAAATAAGTTTCCCATGTGATATGTGGTCTAGTTGTTGGGAAAATTAACAAATATGAATTTCGACTTTATTTGCAAAATCTCTCTGGAATTTCTTAAAATGGGATAACTTTTGCATACAAAGTCGGATGAAAAAGTTTTTTATATGAAAAATCATCTACTCAAAAAGTTACATCCGAATTTAACCGGGGGAACCCCGTTAAACATTTTCAAAATCCTCAAAAACCAAACAAAAAAAAGATACGGGGCTTTTAAGATCTGGAGAGGCAAAAAAATTCAAAAAATTTCAAATTGTGGTTAAACTGTGGTCAAACAATGGTCAAACTAATTATTCTAGAATATTAATGTTACTAAATAATTATTTCAGTTGTTTTGAATTTTGGTCAAATTTGGTCAAACTGTGGTCAAATCTGGTCAAACTGTGGTCAAACAATGGTCAAACTAATTATTCCAGAAATATTAGTGTTACTAAATAATTATTGTTTTTTAAAACAATAGTTTCAAACTCAAACAGTGAAATGTGTCACTTCATGCTCAAGCTAAATTCCTGAGGGTTAATAGGATTGACATCTTACTATTGTCAGGAAAACAACATGTGCAGACTTGGAAACGAGGGAGAATAGAACCCGGAAGTTAAGCGTGCTCAGGCTGGAGTAGTGAGAGGATGGGTGACCGTCTGGGAAGTTAGATGATTTGGAATGATGAGGGGTGATTAGAGATTACAGGATAAATTGAGTAGTGATGAGGGGTGGTGATTAGAGATTAGAGGTTAAAATAATTCAGAAATTTGAAAATCAAAAAAAAAATCGCAATTTTTTTTTTAAAAAAAATCATAAAATTTCCTTTAGTCCCGGTTGGTAACACCAACCGGGACTAAAGGTGGAGCTCCAGTCTGCGTCCACGTGGACGGCCTTTAGTCCCGGTTCGTGTAAGAACCGGGACTAAAGGGGGGAGGCATTAGTAACGACCCTTTAGTCCCGGTTTTTGAACCGGGACTAAAGGCCCTTACCAACCGGGACAAAAGCCCCCTTTTCTACTAGTGCTTCCTTCTCATCGTGTGTTACCCTAAACCCCTATGAGTTCATATATCAGTTTTAATTCTCCACAAGTAAATTTTGATATTCTATAACGTCTGTATGATTAGAATCCCATGGGAAACTGTGTATTTTTTCCTAAGACAATATATGACTTCAGACTCATATACCTACGTGAACCTGCATAATTTTTAGAATATTTTTTTGAACAAGGTATGTGTCATGTTATTTTAATTAGTTTTGAAAAACTTTAGTATTATTTGGTCGGGGCCACATCAGATGCTCCTCTTGAGAAGCTGAATGATAATTTTGAGGTGTCTCATGAAATCTAATCATAACTTGCCTTCTCAAAAGAAAAAGGAATACATCAATTATTTGATTCTTAGCTTTTGGTTAGAACCGTCATGCAAAGTTTACCTCACAAACTGGATTTTCCCCTAGACTAGCTTATTCTTTCTTTTTCTTAAGATTCAGCGATATAAATGTTAGCAAATAAACCAGTGTGGCTTGATTAGTAGTTTGGCAGCGTTTTTCTAGCTGCAGCTTTCGTCAGTAGTTTCAGTTAGCAGTTTTCTTCAGTAGTTTCAGAAGTTTCAGTTAAACTGTTAGCGACGCCTGAGGACGTGGGCTTTACGATCCCGAGGCGCGTTTGTAGGCCTGTAAGGACTTGTTCTCGGTCGTGGGATGGCACGATCCGGTAAGAGGGCAAGACCTGCGGCATGTTTGTTTTCTGTTAGAGATAATAAAAGTGAAACAGAAAAGCAGCATTCAGAGCGCTGCACAAACCTTCAGTGTTCTTCCTCTGTTCTTCTTCCACCTTGGGTGATAGAGAGAGCAGAGAGATTTTGAGGGAATTGTGAGTGCTGACAATAAAGTCGAATATTCAATATGGAGCCAAAGCAGCTCTAGGATGAACGGTGTGAAACAAAAAAAACGAATAGAAAAGTCTGAACTTTTTGCAACAAACATATTTGTATCTTCTAACAAAATACATTTTTTTCCTGAAGAAACAGCATATTTAGTGATTTGTGCTAGAAAAAGTGGTGCCCATGGAAGTGTTTTAAGACTTAAGAGCACCAATTTTTTTTCTTCCAGATCACAACATGTTTTGTTTCTTCATTAATATTTACACAGTTATAATGCTTGATATGCTTGAGTGTTTGGCAGGAGCACATGAGAAGGAAAGAGGGAAACTGATATCACCATATTGAATTGTCTTCTCAGGGACATGTGATTTCTTTTAATACGGTATTATGTAGTATGCATGGCTACACTAACCTAGGATTGGAACATAGAAAAAAGAGGACGGTTAGAGATGAAGGCACTGATTACTACACTAGAATCTGTGTTGGAGCTCAGTTCTTGCATGTCATGTGTCAGATATTTACATTGTATGAATAAACTTCGGATGACCGGCATTTATGATGTTTTCTATATTGCGGAATCAATTATTCATGTACATGCAACACTTTTGAATTTTAATATACTCTCGTATGTATGCAAATTATGTATAATGTGTTTCCTCTCATCATGCTGAGTTCTCTTGGATTCGGAGAAAAAGCTGGCAGTGTCGTCTTGATTGCCAAATGTGTGGTCAGATTTTCTATTTGCAGTCAGTAATGAGAGAACTGAGTAAGGACTAAGGAGAACAAAAAGTCTTCCTGCAAGGTCAAGATGGTGAAGAGAAGGTTTGGCTTGGACGAACAGTATATGTAATCTCTAAGGAGATGATGTGGAATTCCATCATTTTTTGCTCGAAATAGTGTATAGAAATGGGTTCTTTGCAAGAAAGAATGGCTTCTACTAAAAAGGCGGCCGGAAACCATATGTTTGGTTGTGCTCGATGCCTACCTATCAACAATATAACATCGTTTGATCAATATCTAGGAACTTTTTTTTGCAGAACATAGCAATGAATTGGATCTTGGAAATAATTTAAATAAACAACAATGTTTCATCTGATCTTTTGTGACCCCGTAGCGTAGCACGGGCATCTTACTAGTTATTATTCATTCAGAAGTGGAGGAGTTGTACCAGTAGCTATACCAATGCCTGCCTACTTGAGACTGTTTATGCTTACAATGTTTACATGTGAGCAACAACAGCAGAGGAGGTCCTGCGTGCTGGCCTGCAGTAGCAGCCGTGACACCATCGAGATTTGACCAGTAAAAAAGGATGCGGATTTACTGCCCACGTATGCAGTCACTCCTCCGTCTTCAGCCACAAAAGCTGTGTATATTTTTGACCGCGCAAAGAAACCAGTGTCGAGTGAGGAAGCTACCAGCATGCATCTTCTGGTCATCGTCTACCTCTGTCCGGCTCCTCTTCAAACCCCTCCTACCCTCTCCTCTGGCCCGATCGCGTCACTCCACTCACCTCTTTTTCCCCTCTGGTTCTGATCGATCTCTGAAACTGAAACTGAAACTGAAACCAAAGAGCCTTTCGGCGCATGTCTCCCACCACAGCTGATCACGTCCACTGCACCTCGGCATGCCATGCACTTGCAGCGTCAGGGCGCCTGATCCCTGCCTGCGGCTTTCTCTTGCATGGCGACGAGCCAGCCGGGCCTGCACTTGGGCGAGAAACAGCGTCTCCCGCCAGACATGCACGCCACGCATGGCGCTGGTGCTGCATGCATGCATGTTCAGATCGATGATGCGAGGATGCAGGCGAACTGAAATTTTGCCGTGGACGAGACACACGGAATCAATGCGGGCCGCGGTCTGAAAAAAGCCGGTGCGCCTCATGGACTGAATGCCTGACCGAAGTCGGTACTCGATTCAAACTTGAAAGCATATATTCATTTTTGTACATAAATACAAAGTGAGAGTTCATACTCAAGTGTAGGATGAGTAGTACTCAGTTTACACGGAAGAGACGCGTTGCGGTTGGCTGTTCGGTTGGTCGGTACTAACACATCTTAAACCGTTAGGCAAGATCCACAGGTACTGCTGCAGTCTGAAGATGTAGGAACTTGGGGACATTGCACGCTCCGGCATCAATGCAAGCAAGTGTTTTTTGCTTCGAGCCTACGCACGCGCGTACGCTGGCTCTCGACGCCTACACTGTTCCATTAACTTCCATTGCAACGTACGTGCATACGGCCTTTCATCGTCAGAAAACTTATATATGCTGCCGCGCATGGGGCACGGCACGGACATGTACGTGGATACGCTGCCTGTTTCCGAATTCCGACACGGCAGTAATTCGATCGATCTCGTTCCATCGAATGGGAATGATAAACTATACGTGCTCTGAGTGGTTGCTGTTCATCCAGTGCTACGGTATGCATGTGTTAATGTGTATATGATCCTTTCAAGTCCCTTGTATACGTACGTACACTACTAGCATTTACAAGAGCATAGCCAGGGGGTTCAGTTACTGGCAGAAATCATGCGTGGGTAAAAAATCTCACAAAAAGCCTGGCATTGCTTCCTTCCCGCGCTAGATCCATGCGTACGTTGCTCGCATCAATGCCTAGATATCTGGGTCGAGTTGGATCGATCTGAAGATCTAGAGTATCTTTTTTTTGTGTGTGGCTGCTGGCACATGCATGGCATCCGCAAACAGAAACATCGTACAACTGGGGCTTCTTTACTTACTTCCTCGATCGCTCGATCCATCGTGCGTTGCATTGTTAAACATGGATGGATCGTCTTTGTTATTCAGGGTTTGGTCAGCTGGTTAGGTAGTGAGCTCACGGCTTACGCATTTTGGGATGCCGGAGCATAAACTAGGCATGGTGGATTAACTGGTGGTGGTACCTCGTCGGCAGCAGCCTAAACTAAAACAACCTCAGTTTGCCTCACTGATTATCTCATGACAGGACCACATATATTGTACAACTGATGCTTCATTTGTTGCACTCATTGATCAGAGCGTCAACGCACTATCTGATCGCCGCCTTATCTGATCCCGGCATATCATAATTCAACTAGCACATGACCAACATGTACATAAACATATACTAGTAGCTTGGATTGGAGCCTCGGAGCTGTTCCAAATATTTTACAGGAAATGCAGTGATGCATGCACCTGATCCATCCAGAACCCAGAGTTATGATTAACCTGCCTTCAGCTAGCAGTGCAGGCCGCTACGTACAGGTAGATGCTCACTGCTGCAGTGGCTGTGCGTACCGTACTACATTGCTGCTATGGCTGATGTTACGCTACCATGGCCATGGCCGGCCGAGCCGTCCCGTCCCGGAGTGGAACAACAGCGGAGAGGCCGGCGATGTCGCCGTTGTCGCCCCCGCCGTTACAGTAGGAATGTTCGGAGATGCTGCCACAGTTGATCACTGTGAGTTGGAGCGATGTTGGAGTTGGTCTCCGCTGTGACTCCATCTCAGTCAGAGACCAGCCGATCGAGCTGCTACTGCTCGTGAGACGCGACGTTTCTGGGTTGGATTCGGATGAGCTACTGTTCGGGACTGTCGGCGGGAACAGCAGAGCTCAGGCAAGTATGTGAAACTATTCTCGACGGGTACGTTTTCTGTAAGTGCCACAAGTGGCTTCCCGTCTTTTTCCCTTTTCAATGGCAAATGTTCCCACGTTTCAAGAAAAAATGTTCATGGCATTTAGAAAATGTATGTACAATGTAAAAAAAAGTTCCCATAGGCTAAAAATGTTTATTGCCATTAGAAAGATGTATGTGACATTTTAGAAGAAATATTCACTCGTCTCAAAAATAATTTCCATGAAATGTTAAAAAATGTTTGCAGCATGTACAAAATGTTCGCATGGTTTAAAACGTGTTTATTGCCATTAAAAATCTATGTTGTGTATTCGGAAAATGTTACCATGTATACGGAAAAAAGGGTTCAAAACAAGCTTTTCTAAAATGTACATCATGTATTTGAAAAAATCCATTATGTATCAAAAATGTTTCACATGTTCTCTAAAAATATATATTGTGTACTGAGAAAAATAAATATCTATTAAAAAAACAAGAAAACCGATAAAAACAGCAAGGAAAGAAAAGGCAAAAAAACAAAGAAGGCCAAAACCAAAGAAAACCAAAGTAGAACAAAGAGAAAAATAAAAAAAATGAGAAAAATGTAAAATAGAGATAAAAGAAAACCAATAAAAAGGAAATAAAACCAAAGAATAGACATAAGAAAAAGAAATAAAAAAAACACTAAACCCAGAGTGGAGAGAAACTACGAGGGCACCGAGCAAACCACGCTAATGGGCCAGCCCACTAGGAGTCGCCCGTTATAGCCCTGGCGCAATGTTACCAGGTTGTTCCTATTCATCGTGTGAAGCGAACGATTGCTCCTATGATACGAAATTGACCGGGCCCAATAGGCGCTCCATGGTGTGCTCGCGGTCCATGTGCTCTTATAATTAATTTATCGGTAGGGCGACATGTGTGGCTTGACGAGCCTCATGACGCTGCTTGTATCCCTCCCATTGTGGATTATGATGAATAAAGATTGGCTTGTCCCCTACAAAAATAAAATTATCGGGCGGCAGTAGACAAAACAGGCTACCTTTTTTTCACAAATATTTATTATCGGTTTTTTTCGAATATATCTAAAATTATGAACTTGAAAATTAAAAAAATGTATTATTGAATTTTAAAAATAATCTTGGGTTTTAGAAAAGAAGAAAAAATAAGCCTAGAAAAAGATAAATAAATACAAAGACGCTGGATGAAACCTGAAATAACGATGAGGAAATCCGAAGGAAAAATAAAATTCTCTACATTGGTCGGCGCCACTGCGCTGCAACAACCTGCGGGCTCCCCATCCGACCCGCCTTGAAACACGGACCAAGGAGTCTGACACGCGTGCGAGTCGACGGGTTCTGAAACCTGGGATGTGCAAGGAAGCTGACGAGCGGGAGGCCTTCATGGGCCGCACCGTTGGCTGACCCTGAGCTTCTGTGAAGGGTTCGAGTTGGAGCACGCCTGCCGGAACCCGAAAGATGGTGAACTATGCGTGAGCGGGGCGAAGCCAGAGGCTTCTTGCTTTTTATCCTTTGATTATCGTGGTTAGAGCATCCCCGGTCCTGACTATATGGCCGGATAGCTCAGACATGGAATGAAAAGAAAAATGCCGACCCAACAAGACCCCTCACTTACCCTCATATGTCCAGGTTGTGTGGCTTCCCTTAAAACCAGACATATGTAGGGGGATATGAAGGCGTCTGGGCATGTACGGACAGTTCTCCATGTCAACCCAAATCCCACTCAACTTGCCTAGGCCACACCGGCAGCCACACTTTCCTGTTTTCCCCATCTCTCTCTATTTTCTCGGCGGGATGACGATGGAGCTCGCGGCCTTTGTCCCTCATGTCCGCGGCCTCCGTGGAATCTCTCTACCCTAGTCCCCGCCCCGCCACGAGGACCAAGAACAACGGTCACCCCACCCCGCCCTATCATGAGCACGAGGTCACGCCGCTCCCTCCCGAGACGGTCCAAGCTTGGCCGCGGCCAGTTCACATCGTGCGCTACTACCTGTGAGCTACGCCGGGATTTCCTCGAAGAGGAGAGGATGATGCAGTACAGTAGGGATAAGTATTTCCCTCAATTAAGAATCAAGGTTATCAATCCTGTAGGAGAACCACGCAACACCTTGTGAACAACACCTACACACAAAATAACAAATACTTGCACCCAACGCAAACAAGGGGTTGTCAATCCCTTGACGGTTAATTGCAAGGATCAAAATCTCGTAGTGATAGATACATAAACAAAAACACAAAATAAAATAAAAGTAAATAAATTGCAGCAAGGTATTTTTTGGATTTTAATACATAATAAAGATAGACCGGGGTCCATAGTTTTCACTATAGGCTTATCTCTTGAACATAGCATACGGTGGGTAAACAAACTACTGTTGGGCAATTGATAGAAAAACGAATAATTATGACGATATTCAAGGAATGATCATGTATAGAGGAATCACGTCCAAGACAAGTAGACCGACTCCTGCCTGCATCTACTACTATTACTTCACACATCGATCGCTATCCAGCATGCATCTAGAGTATTAAGTTCATAAAAAATGGAGTAACGCCTTAAGCAAGATGACATGGTGTAGACAAAGCAAACTCAATTAATATGAATAAACCCCATATTTTTATCCTTAATGGCAACGATACAAGTACGTGTCATGTCCCCTTCTGTCATTGGGATTGAGAAATGCAAGATCGAAGCCATCACAAAGCACCTCTCCCATTGCAAGATAAGTCAATCTAGTTGGCCAAACCAAATCAATGGATCGAGAGAAATATAAAGTTATAACAATCATGCATATAAGAATTCAAAAAACACTCAAATAATATTCATGAATAATCTGATCATAAACCCACAATTCATCGGATCCCAACAAACACACCGGAAAAAAAGATTACATCGAATAGATCTCCAAGAACATTGTATTGAAGATCGAAGAGAAAGAAGAATACATGTAGCTACTAGCTATGGACCCATAGGTCTGTGGTAAACTACTCACACATCATCGAAGGGGTAGCAAGGTTGATGTAGAGCCCCTCCATGATCGATTCCCCCTTCGGCAGAGTATCGGAAAAGGCCTCCAGATGGGATCTCGTGAGAACAGAAACTTGCGTTGGTGGGAAAAGTACTTCAGGTGGATCTTTGATGTATTGGGAATATTTGGATATTTATTGAGTTGGAATTAGGTCAGGAAGTGCCACGAGGGGCCCACAAGCCTACGGGACACCCCCCGGGGAACGCCTGGTAGGCTTGTCATTGCCTCGTAGCACTTCATGTCTTCTCCTGAAGCTTCTAGGGTCCCTTCTGGTCTAGAAAAAATCGTCAAAAAGTTTGGACTCCGTTTGGTACTGATTTTTTTTCTGAAAAAGCCAAAAATAAGAAAAAGAACAACAACTGGCACTAGGCACTAGGTTAATAGGTTAGTCCCAAGAAATGATATATAATTGCATAATAAACATCCAAGATTGATACTATAATGGCATGGAAAAATCAAACATTATAGATACGTTGGAGACGTATCAAGCATCCCCAAGCTTAAATTACTGCTCGTCCTCGAGTAGGTAAATAATAAAAACATTTTTATGTGGAATGCTACATATCATATTCATCATGTAATCTCTTTTGTGGCATGAATATTAAGATCCGAATGATTCAAAGCAATAGTCTATGATTTGACATAAAGACGTAAATACTCAGGCATACCAACAAACAATCATGACTTTCAAAATATCAATGCTAAAGAACGTTATCCCTACAAAATTATATAGCCTTGTCATGATCCATCTTCTTAACAAAAAGTATTTATCATGCACAACCCCGATGATGAGCCGAGCAATTGGTTCATGCTTTTGAGGTGCTTCAACTTTTTCAACCCCCACGCACTACATGAGCTCAAGCCATGGATATAGCACTATGGGTTGAATAGAGTACGGTGGTAGAGATGAACATGGAGAAGGCAAAAAGAAGAACGTCTCACATCGATGAGGCTAATCAACGGGCTATGGAGATGCACATCAATTGATGTCAATTCAAGGAGTAGGGATTGCCATGCAACTAATGCACTAAGTGTATGAAATCTAAATTAGAAAACTAAGTGGGTGTGTATCCAACTTGCTTGCTCATAAGGACCTCGGGCATTTGAGGAAGCCCATCATTGGAATATATAAGCCAAGTTCTATAATGAAAAATTCCCGCTAGTTATATGAAAGTAAAAGCATAAGTGACTCTCTATAGTAACATTGCCCCTTCTCTCTTTTTCTCTCATTTATTTTTTCTTTCTCTTTTCCCCTTTTTTCTCTTTTTTTGTTGGGCTATTTTTGGCCTCTCTATTTTTCTTGGGCTCTTTTTGGCCTATTTTTTATTTCCTCACTTGGGAAATGCTCTAATAATGAATATGATGATCATCACACTTGTATTTACTTACAACTCAAAATTACAACTCGATACTAGAACAATATATGACTCTATATGAATGCCTCTCGTGGTGTACCATGATGTGCAATGATCTGGCGTAACATGTATAAAAAATGATGAACGGTGGCTGAGCCACAAATACTATGTCAGGTATATGATCATGCAAAGCAATATGGCAATGATGATGTGTGTCATAAAAATGAAACAGTGGAAGTTGCCTGGCAATATATCTCGGAATGGTTATGGAAATGCCATAATAGGTAGGTATGGTAGCTGTTTTTAGGAAGATATAAGGAGGCTTATGTGTGATAGAGCGTATCATATCACGGGGTTGCTACTTCTTGAGCTTGCGTTGATTTTGCCCTTGAAGAGGAAAGGGTGATGCAGCAAAGTAGAGATAAGTATTTCCCTTAGTTAAGAACCAAGGTATCAATCCATTAGGAGGCACAAGCAAGTCTCCAATCTATGCACCTGCACAAACTAACAAACACATGCACACAACGTGAAAAGGGGTTGTCAATCCCTTCACGGTCATGAATAAGAGTGAGATAGAGATAGGTATAAAAGATAAATAAAAGAGCAAACTAAAGTAAATATTAATAAATTGCGGCAAGGTACTTTTGGTTTTTTTTTTGGTTTATTGATCTGAAAATGTATGATGGAAAATAGACCCGGGGGCCATAGGTTTCACTCGAGGCTTCTCTCTTGAAAGAAAACATACGGTGGGGAAACAAATTACTGTCGAACAATTGATAGAAAAGCACAAAGTTATGACGATATCCAAGGAAATTATTAAGAATATAGGCATCACGTCTGTGTCAAGTAGACCGACTCCTGCCTGCATCTACTACTATTACTCCACACATCGACCGCTATCCAGCACGCATCTAGAGTATTAAGTTCACAAGAACGGAGTAACGCCTTAAGTAACATGACATGATGTAGAGGGATAAACTCGAGCAATATGATGAAAAACCCATCTTTTTATCCTTGATGGCAACAATACAATACGTGCCTTGCTACCCCTACTTTGTCACTGGGTGAGGACACCGCAAGATTGAACCCAAAACTGAGCACCTCTCCCATTGCAAGAAAAACCAATCTAGTTGGCCAAACCAAACCGATAATTCGAAGAGAAATACAAAGATATTTAATCATGCACAAAATAGAGAAGACTCAAATAATATTCATAGATAGTATGATCATAAATCCACAATTCATCGGATCTCGACAAACACACCGCAAAATAATATTACATCCGATAGAACTCCAAGAACATCAAGGAGAACATTGTATGAAGATCAAAGAGAGAGAGAAGAAGCCATCTAGCTACTTGCTATGGACCCGTAGGTCTGTGGTAAACTACTCACGCTTCATCGGAAGGGCAGCAAGGTTGATGTAGATGCCCTCCGTGATCGAATCCACCTCCGGCAGGGTGCCGGAAAAGGCCCCAAGATGGGATCTCACGGGAACAGAGGCTTGCAGCGGTGGAAAAGTATTTTTGTGGATGCTTCTATATGTTTGGAAATATTTGGGAATTTATAGTGCAAAGATTAGGGTTGGAGGACTCCCGAGGGGCCCACAAGCCCTTAGGGTGCCCCCTGGGGTGCGCCTAGGAGGCTTGTGGCCTCCTCGGGAAGGTTCTGGCCCCCTCTCCAAGTTCTTTGGATGTCTTCTAGTCCAAGAAAAATCATCGCGAAAGTTTTATTCCCTTTGGACTCCGTTTGATATTCCTTTTCTGTAAAACTCAAAAACAAGGAAAAAACAGAAACTGGCACTGGGCTATAGGTTAATAGGTTAGTCCCAAAAATAATATAAAATAACATATTAATGCATATAAAACATCCAAAACAGATAATATAGTAGCAGGAAACAATAAAAAATTATAGATACGTTGGAGACGTATCAAGCATCCCCAAGCTTAATTCCTACTCGTCCTCGAGTAGGTAAATGATAAAAAACAGAATTTTTGATGTGGAGTGCTACCTAACATATTTATCCATGTAATCTTCTTTATTGTGGCACGAATATTCAGATCCATAAAATTCAAAACAAAAGTTTAATATTGACATAAAAACAATAATACTTCAAGCATACTAATAAAGCAATTGTGTCTTCTCAAAATAACATGGCAAAAGAAAGTTATCCGTACAAAATCATATAGTCTGGCTATGCTCCATCTTCATCACACAAAGTATTTTATCATGCACAACCCTGATGACAAGCCAAGCAATTGTTTCATAATTTTGGTGTTCTCAAACTTTTTCAAATTTCACGCAATACATGAGCGTGAGCCATGGATATAGCAATATAGGTGGAAGAGAATATGGTGGTTGTGGAGAAGACAAAAAGAAGGAGAATGTCTCACATCAACTAGTTGTATTAACGGGCTATGGAGATGCCCATCAATAGATATCAATGTGAGTGAGTAGGGATTGCCATGCAACGGATGCACTAGAGCTATAAGTGTATGAAAGCTCAACAAGAAACTAAGTGGGTGTGCATCCAACTTGCTTGCTCACGAAGACCTTGGGCGATTTGAGGAAGCCCATCATTGGAATATATAAGCCAAGTTCTATAATGAAAAATTCCCACTAGTATATGAAAGTGACAAAACAGGAGACTCTCTATCATGAAGAACATGGTGCTACTTTGAAGCACAAGTGTGGAAAAGGATAGTAACATTGTCCCTTCTCTCTTTTCTCTCATTTTTTCTTTGTTTTGTTTGGGCTTCTTTAGCCTCTTTTATTTTATTTGGGATTCTTTAGCCTCTTTTATTTTTTCTAAAGTCCAGAGACTCATCCCAACTTGTGAGGGAATCATAGCTTCCATCATCCTTTCCTCACATGGGACAATGCTCTAATAATGATGATCATCACACTTTTATTTACTTACAACTCAAGAATTACAACTTGATACTAGAACAAAATATGACTCTATATGAATGCCTCCGGCGGTGTACTGGGATGTGCAATGATCAAGAGTGACATGTATAAAAAATATGAACGGTGGCCTTGCCACAAATACTATGCCAACTACATGATCATGCAAAGCAATATGACAATGATGGTATGTGTCATACTAAAACGGAACGGTGGAAGTTGCATAGCAATATATCTCGGAATGGCTATGGAAATGCCATAATAGGTAGGTATGGTGGCTGTTTTGAGGAAGGTATATGGTGGGTTTAATGCACCGGCGAGAGTTGCGCGGTACTAGATAGGCTAGCAAATGTGGAAGGGTGAGTGTGCGCATAATTCATGGACTCAACATTAGTCATAAAGAAATCACATACTTATTGCAAAAATTTATTAGCTATTGAAACAAAGTTCTACACGCATGCTCCTAGGGGGATAGATTGGTAGGAAAAGACCATCGCTCGTCCCCGACCGCCACTCATAAGGAAGACAATCAAAGAATAAATCATGCTCCGACTTCATCACATAACGGTTCACCATACGTGCATGCACGGGAATCACAAACTTTAAAACAAGTAATTCTACCAATCCACAATTACTCACTAGCATGACTCGAATATCAGCATCTTTATATCTCAAAACAAATGCAAGGAATCAAACTTCTCATAGTACTCAATGCTCTTTATATGAAAGTTTTTTTTATTATAACCCTCTTGGATGCCCATCATATTAGGACTAAATTCATAACCTAAGAAAATTACCATGCTGTTTAGAGACTCTCAAAATAATATAAGTGAAGCATGAGGTTCAAC
This sequence comes from Triticum aestivum, assembly GCF_018294505.1. Lineage (NCBI taxonomy): Eukaryota > Viridiplantae > Streptophyta > Magnoliopsida > Poales > Poaceae > Triticum > Triticum aestivum. The sequence goes on from NC_057799.1 coordinate 610,104,296, forward strand.
AATTTCTATAAAATAAAGCCACCGCCGTACTCTAAAAAGATATAAGTGAAGCACTGAGCAAACCGCCTAGCTCAAAAGATATAAGTGAAGCACATAGAGTATTCTAATAAATTCACGATTCATGCGTGTCCCTCTCAAAAGATGTGTACAACAAGGATGATTGTGGTAAACAAGAAAGCAAAGACTCATATCATACAAGACGCTCCAAGCAAAACACATATCATGTGGTGAATAAAAATATAGCCTCAAGTAAATTTACCGATGGAACAAAGACGAAAGAGGGGATGCCATCCGGGGCTTCCCCAAGCTTAGATGCTTGGTTGCCCTTGAATATTACCTTGGGGAGCCTTGGGCATCCCCAATCTTAGGTCTTGCCACTCCTTATTGCATAGTCCATCAAATCTTTACCCAAAACTTGAAAACTTCACAACACAAAACTCAACAGAAAACTCATGAGATCTGTTAGTATAATAAAATAAATCACCACTTTAGGTATTGTTGTGAACTCATTCTAAATTTATATTGGTGTAATATCTACTGTATTCCAACTTCTCCATGGTTCATACCCCCAAATACTACCCATAGATTCATCAAAATAAGCAAACAACACATAGAAAACAGAATCTGTCAAAAACTGAACAGTCTGTAGTAATCTGTAAACTTCGTATTCTTCTGTAACTCCAAATTTTTTTAGGACAACATAGGCATTCATATATAAATCTTGTGTAAAACATTCAAGAATTTATCACGTTCCAGCAGCTCGGATCAATTCTGTTACTGGGTGCAAAAGTTTCTGTTTTTCAGCAAGATCAAATTAACGATATACCAAAGTATCTCAAAGGTCTTACTTGGCTCAGACACTAATTAAAACACCAAAACACAATTACTACAGAGGTAATAATGTGTATTTATTGAAAAACAGAACCAAAAAATCAAAAACATAAAAATGAAATTGGGTTGCCTCCCAACAAGCGCTATTATTTAACGCCCCTGGCTAGGCATAAAACACAGATCTAGGTATTGCCATAGAAGTGATGGCGATCATCCATGCTCCTCTCATACGCCCTCCTCTCGGCAATAAGCTTTCTTAGTGGCAAACAAAAGTAATTAAAGGGGCTATATTTAATAGGGTAAGGATCTATAAGATCAAGTTTGGGAGGAATAGGATCCTCCTTCGGCCCTTTGTACTTGATAATTATTTCTTCATTATAAACGTTCCTTTGAATGAATTCCCTAAGTTTATCTCTTAGCACAAACCCAAATCCGTTATTTTGTATAGCAAAATTATCATTGAGTTCAGAAATCTTATCAATGAAAACATCGGGAGGAACTTTCTTTCTTAAGTTTTCATTATAAGCGGCATAATCCGGAGATTGCAATCTCATAATTTCTTCTTCATTAAAAAGGATCTCCTCTATGGGAGCACAACCACCATTGATATTATAATGAGCAAATATTTCACCCGCTTCCTTCAAAATAAACCTAAATTCATGAGCTATGAATATGGTGGCAATGCGTCTAACGGAAGGATGATGAAAATTAGAAAATTCTAGGAAAACCCTTTGTATGCATGGATGCATGTGAAAAATTTGTCTTTCAGGTTCAATCACAAGCAAAGATATTGCATCCGCATAGCTATTAATTTTATTAAGGATTGACCCTCCTAGCATGGATATTGTACTGGCACAAGTAAAGAAATCTTGAATAACACCTTTTCCAATAATATTACCGCTACCCACGGAGTTTTTTAGTATGCATGATAGTAGGTTCTTCATGAGGATTATTGTTAGCAAAGTCATCAAAGTTTCCCTCAAGATTATTACTATCTTTTTCAATGACAACCTCCCCAAATTCAGACATGGTGGCAAGTAGCCAATCTAGCGCACGCGCAAACAAAAAGACGAACGAAAGAAGGGTGGATAAAAAGGCAAATATTTTTGTGTTTTTCTGAAAACGTTTTAGAAGTGGGGGAGAGGAAAACGAGAGGCAAATGGCAAATAATGTAAGTGCAAGAGATGAGAGTTTATGGTGGATACTTGGTAGGCTTGATGTAGAACCTCCCCGGCAACGGTGCCAGAAATTCTTCGTGCTACTTCTTGATCTTCCATTGATTTTTTCCTTGAAGAGGAAAGGGTGATGCAGCAAAGTAGAGATAAGTATTTCCCTCAGTTAAGAACCAAGGTATCAATCCAGAAGGAGGCACAAGCAAGTCTCCAATATATGCACCTGCATAAACTAACAAACACTTGCACACAACGCGAAAAGGGGTTGTCAATCCCTTCATGATCACGGAAAAGAGTGAGATCTGATAGAGATACGTATAAAAGATAAATAAAAGAGCAAACTAAAGTAAATATAAATAAATTACAGCAAGGTATTTTTGGGTCTTTTGGTTTATAGATCTGAAAATATATGATGCAAAATAGACCCGGGGCCATAGGTTTCACTCGAGGCTCCTCTCTTGAAAGAAAACATATGGTGGGTAAACAAATTACTGTCAAGCAATTGGTAGAAAAGCGCAAAGTTATGATGATATCCAAGGCAATGATTATGAATATAGGCATCACGTCTGTGTCAAGTAGACCGACTCCTACCTGCATCTACTACTATTACTCCACACATCGACCGCTATCCAGTATGCATGTAGAGTATTAAGTTCATAAGAATGGAGTAACGCCTCAAGTAAGATGACATGATGTAGAGGGATAAACTCAAGCAATATGATGAAAACCCCATCTTTTTATCCTTGATGGCAACAATACAATACGTGCCTCGCTACCCCTACTTTGTCATTGGGTGAGGAAAACGCAAGATTGAACCCAAAACTAAGCACCTCTCCCATTGCAAGAAAAACCAATCTAGTTGGCCAAACCAAACCGATAATTCGAAGAGAAATACAAAGATATTTAATCATGCATAAAAGAGTTCAGAGAAGACTCAAATAATATTCATAGAGAATCTGATTATAAATCCACAATTCATCGAATCTCGACAAACACACTGCAAAAGAATATTACATCCGATAGAACTCCAAGAACATCGAGGAGAACATTGTATTGAAGATCAAAGAGAGAGAAGAAGCCATCTAGCTACTAGCTATGGACCCGTAGGTCTGTGGTAAAGTATTCACGCTTCATCGGAAGGGCAGCAAGGTTGATGTAGATGCCCTCCGTGATCGAATCCCCCTCCGGCAGGGTGCCGGAAAAGGCCCCTAGATGGGATCTCACGGGAATAGAGGCTTGCGGCGGCGGAAAAGTATTTTGGTGGAAGCTTCTGTTGGTTTGGGAATATTTGGGAATTTATAGTGCAAAGATTAGGGTTGGAGGACTCCCGAGGGGCCCACAAGCCCTCATGGCTCCCCCTAGGGCCCGCCTAGGAGGCTTGTGGCCTCCTCAGGAAGCTTCCGTCCCGCTCTCCAAGTTCTTTGGATGTCTTCTGGTCCAAGAAAAATCATCACAAAAGTTTTATTCTGTTTGGACTCTGTTTGATATTCCTTTTCTGTAAAACTCAAAAACAAGGAAAAACAGAAACTGCCACTGGGCTCTAGGTTAATAGGTTAGTCCCCAAAATAATACAAAGTAGCACATTAATGCATATAAAACATCCAAAACAGATAATATAATAGCATGGACGAATAAAAAATTATAGATACGTTGGAGACGTATCAGGGGTTTGGATGCACCGGTGAAGTTTGCACCACATCTCGAGGTGAGAAAGGGCAATGCACGGTACTGAAGAGGCTAGCAAATTGCGGAAAGGTGAGAGTGCGTATAATCCATGGACTCACATTAGTCATAAAGAACTCACATACTTATTGTGAAAGTTTATTAGCGCTCGAAGCAAAGTACGACTACGCATGCCCCTAGGGGGATAGATTGGTAGGAAAAGACCATCGCTCGTCCACGGTCACCACTTGTAAGGAAGACAATCAATAATAAATCATGCTCCAACTCCTTAGCATAACGAGCGACCATACATGTATGCTTCGGGAATCACAAACCATAACACTAGTATTCTTACAAAACCACGATCATTCACTAGTACCTCCCACATATCACCATCTTATATCGCAAAACTATTGCAAGGAATCAAACTTATCATCTTCAGTGATCTACATGAAAGTTTTTATTATATCCTTCTTGAGTACCTATCATATTAGGACCAAATTCATAACCCGTGCAAATTGCCATTACTATTTATCAAACTCTCAAATAATATAAGTGAAGCATGAGAGTGCAACTATTTCTTTAAAATATAACCACCGCCATGCTCTAAAAAATATAAGAAGCACTAGAGCAACTGCCTAGCTCAAAAGATATAAGTAAAGCACATAGAGTATTCCAAGGAATCATGAATAATGTGTGTCCCTCTCAAAAGGTGTGTCCAACAAAGATGATTGTGGCAAACTAAAAAGCAAACAAACCAAAGACTCATATAATACATGACGCTCCAAGCAGAACTCATATCATGTGATGAATAAAAATATAGCTCTAAGTAATTTTACTGATTGTTGGTAGACAAAAGAGGGGGGGGTATCCCCAAGCGTAGATGCTTGGGTGTCCTTAGATATTTCCTTGGGGTGCCATGGGCATCCCTAAGCTTAGGCTCTTTCCACTCCTTCATCCTTCATCCATCATGATCTCACTCAAAACTTGAAAACTTCAGCGTACAAAACTCAACAAAAACCTTCGTGAGATCCATTGGTATAACGACCAAATCACAAACTTTAGGTACTGTTGTAAATCCATTAATATTTTATTATTGCATAATACCTACCGTATTATAACTTCACCATGGCTCCCCCCGATACAATCCATAGATTCATCAAAACAAGCAAACAATGCAACGAAAACAGAATATGTCAAAAATAGAACAGTCTGTAGTAATCGGAATAATGACTATACTTCTGTAAGTCTAAAAATTCTGAAAACTTAGGACAACATTGGAAATTTCTATATCAATCATGTGTAAAACATTCAGATCAAAAGGACAGTCGAGTGAATTTAAACAATTCTTCTACTGGGCGCAAAAGTTTCTGTTTTTTCACAGAATCAAATCAACTATCATCCAAATCATCCCAAAGGCTTTACTTGGCACAAACACTAATTAAAACACAAAAAACACAACCATAATAGTAGCATAATTGTGTGCACACCAAAAAACATAAAATAAACAAGAAAAATAGAGATAACTATTGGGTTGACTCCCAACTAGCGCTATTGTTTTACGCCCCTAGCTAGGTGTAATGCATAGTTTCAAGTGTTGTCATCTTTCAAATTAATCCCATAGGTGGCCCTCATAATAGATTCATACGACGGCTTAATTTACTTTCTAGGGAAGTGTTCCATACCCTTCTTTAGTGGAAATTGAAATCTTACATTCCCTTCTTTCATATCAATAATATCACCTATGGTGCGTAAGAACGGTCTACCAAGTATTATGGGACAAGACGGATTGCAATTAATATCAAACACAACGAAATCAACAGGCACATAATTTATATTTGCAACAATAAGAACATCATTTATTCTATCCAAAGGTTTCTTAATAGTGGAATTTGTTTAACTGCAAATTAAGAGAACATTCATCCATATTGGTAAAACCTAGCACATCACATAAAGATTTTGGTATGGTGGAAACGCTAACACCAAAATCACATAAAGCATTGCACTCATAATTTTTAATTCTAACTTTAATAGTAGGTTCCCACTCAATATATAATTTCCTAGGTATTGAAACTTCCAATTTTAGCTTTTGTTCTAAAGCTTTCATCATAGCTTCTACAATATGTTTAGTAAAAGTCCTATTTTGTTCGTAAGAATTGGGTGAATTTAGCATGGATTGCAACAATTAAATACACTCAATTAAAGAACAAGTATCATAATTAAAGTCCTTGTAATCGAAAGTCATGAGCACATCTCTATTTTAAGTTTTGACCTCTCCAAACCAACTTTTTCATTTTTTTCATTAAGATCATCACCCTCCGAATAATGGGAACCCCTTCTAGCTAAAGTTGACGCATCTTCACTCCCCTTTTCATCAAGTCTTATGTTGCTAAACAAAGATTCAATGGATGAAACACCAATCATTTTAATATATTCATCATGATTATGATTAAAACCGGGCGGAATGACTTTTTCTAAGAATTCCCGCTTAGCCCTCAACCTAGCGGTTCTTTATTTACTTTCCTAAATGGATACATAGAGAGATTTAATACTCATTAATACCAAGCTTGGGTGGAAGGATTTTATTTTTGAGATTTTCCACATCGTGCACAATTTTATCCATGTTCCTAGTCATATCACCCACTTTACTCAATTTTTCCTCTATCATAGTATTGAAAACTTTTTGAGAATTAATAAATTCTTTAATATTTGTTTCAAGATCAGAGGGCATCCTATTATTATTATCATAAGAATTACCATAGGAACTGCCATAATTATTAGAGGAATTTCAAGGGAACAGACTAGGATAAAAATTACCTCTATAAGCATTACTATTGAAATTGTTTTGTGAGACAAAATTCACATCTATGGGATCATTATTTTTCTCAATAAAAGTAGAAAATGGTACATCATTAGGATCAATATGAGCACTCTCACTAGCAACTATTTTCATAAGCGCATCTACTTTATCACTCAAAGTACTAATTTCTTCAACAGAATTCACTTTTTTTACTAGTAGGAGTTCTTTCAGTATGCCATCATGAATAATTTGCCATAACATTATCAAGCAATTTTTGAACTTCTCCTAGCGTGGTTTCCATAAAGGTACATCCCGCGGTGGAATCTAAGAGATATCTAGAAACAAAGTTCAATCCCGCATAATTTTTTTTGTATGATCATCCATAAACTGAAACCATGAGTAGGGCAATTTCTTATCATTAATTTCATCCTCTCCCAAGATTGGGAAACATGTTCATGCTCTAGTTGCTTAAAATTCATAATTCTATTTCTAAGAGAAATAATTTTTGCGGGAGGAAAATACTTGGCAATAAAAGCATCTTTACACTTATCCCAAGAATCAATACTATTTCGCGGCAAAGATGAAAACCAAGTTTTAGCACGATCTCGTAGTGAGAACGAAAATAATTTCATTTTGACAATATCATTATGCACATCTTTTTTCTTTTGCATATCACACAATTCAATGGAAGATTTAAGATGGGATGCAACATCTTCATTAGGACTACCAGAAAATTGTTTTTTCATAACAAGATTTAGCAAAGCGGCATTAATATCACACGACTCGGCGCTAGTGGCGGGAGGAGCCATTGGAGTACTAATAAAATCATTATTATTAGCATTGAAAAAGTCACACAACTTTGTATTTTCTTGAGACATCGCGACAAGGCAAGCAAACAAGCAAAAGGGCAAATGGAAAATGTATTTTTATTTTTTGTAAAAATGTTTAGAAGTGGGGGAGATGAAAACTAGACGAAAATGGCAAATAAACTAAATGCAAGGAGATGAAAGTTTATGCTATGGTACTTGATAGATGTTGGTGATGTCTCCTCAGCAAAGGCGACATAAATTCTTCGTGCTACTTGTGAGTTGTGTTGGGATTTCTTCGAAGCGAAGAGGATGATGTACTACAGTAAAGATAAGTATTTTCCTCATTTAAGAACAAAGGTTATAAATCCAGTAGGAGAACCACACAACACCTCGTGAACAACACCTACACATAAAATAACAAATACTTGCACCCAACACAAACAAGGGTTGTTAATCCCTTGGCGGTTAATTGCAAGGATCAAATCTCATAGTGGTAGATAGATAAACAAAAGCACAAAATAAAAGAAAAGTAAATAAACTGCAGGAAGGTATTTTCGGATTTTAATATATTATAAAGATAGACCTGGGGGTCATAGTTTTCACTAGAGGCTTCTCACTTGAACATAGCATACGGTGGGTAAATAAATTATTGTCGGCAATTGATAGTAAAGCGAATAATTATGACGATATTCAAGGCAGTGATCATGTATATAGGCATCACGTTCGAGACAAGTAGACCGACTCCTGCCTGCAGCTAGTACTATTACTCCACACATCGACCGCTATCCAGCATGCATCTAGAGTATTAAGTTCATAAAGAACGAAGTAACGCCTTAAGCAAGATGACATGATGTAGATAAAGCAAACTCAATCAATATGAATAAACCCCATCTTTTTATCCTTCATGGCAATGATACAAGTACGTGTCATGTCCCCTTCTGTCACTGAGATTGCGCAACGCAAGATTAAACCCATCACAAAGCACCTCTCCCATTGCAAGATAAATCAATCTAGTTGGCCAAACCAAATCAATGGATCAGAGAGAAATAAAAAGCTATAACAATCATGCATATAAGAATTTAGAAAAGACTCAAATAATATTCATGAATTATCTGTGTAACATCCCAAATTTTCAATTTGGAATGTTATACATAGGATATCATATGCATTCATATTTTATTTTGCATTTTGGGGAGTGATCCTAAAAATCCTAAGCAACTCAAGGACCCACGGAGAGAGTTGGGGATTTTATTATTTTCATATTTGAAATTTTCTCAAATATTGAAAAGTGGATCATTTTGGTTTTAAATATTTTTCTCTTCGAAAAATATTTCCAATATAAAAATTATATGAGAGGAGATAATATGACTTCTCCAAAATAAATGAAATATTGGAGGAGAAATGTTAAAATCAAATAAATAATTTTATTCGGATTTTATTGCTATTTTATTTGAATTAGAAAAAATATGCATTTTCCAAAATTGCATTTTAGGCCAAGAAAATGTTCACGTTGTTCTAAATATTCTATTTAGACGGTGAAAATTGTTTTTGGCATTTTTAGAATTTTTTTATTTTTTCTAGGCGGAACCTGTTTTTTAAAAAAAAGTCAACCGACCTAAACGGGTCGTGCCCAAGCCGGACACCGCCCGCCCGACCTTTATAAGGCGAGGCCGACGCCACCCCCAGCCCAAGCAGCCGCCCCACCGCCCCGAACCCTAGCGCCGCCCCTCCGCGCCGTGCCGCCGCTAGCCAACTGCACCACCGCGCCGCGCCGCCGCACGCCGCGCGCCGCCGCCGACGTCGACCGCCGGAATTTTGCCAGAACCGCCGCCGTTGACCGTTGACCGGTCGGTTCTTTTGGTTAACCCTGGTTTATTTTTTAGTTTCCGGTTTATTTTCTTAGATCACTTTTTCGTCAGTTTTCTGTTCGTTCGTTTTAACGAACGTTGTTCACTGATTAGGTTCAGACAGCGAACGTTCGTTCGTTAGTCTTTTCTTTTTATTTTATTTTTGGCCAGGGACCTATCCGCAATTATTTTTATCACAGATTATCCCCTGATCTTCAAACCCTCGCCGTTTCTTAACCGTTTGTCCAAATCCAGTGAAACCAACGCCAAAATCTTCGTCTCGAGACCTTCTTTCTGTTTAATCAACTTGAACAAGGTTTTGACAATGTAAAATTTGGTTTCAAGCATATTTGATTTCGAAGTTCTTTTGACCGTAGTTTCAGTTCCGTAGCTCCGATTCGATTGATTCTTTTTGCAGATCGAATCTCTTCAGTTGAATTTTCAGATTCGATCTTCTTATTTGAGTTTTACCCATGCATCTTTGCTTTATTGCTTATGTATGCTATTGTTTGTTTGCGATAGAATTCCCGGAGTGCGAAGCGTGCTACTATGAGTCTCTAGCGTTTGCGGATCATCAGCAAGGCAAGTAACACATTGATCATAGTCTTTTCATACCCAGTTTTTATGCATTAGTTACAATCCTCAAACACTGCATGATTAGGATGTGCTTAACTTGAGGGTATTGGGAAGTAGATGATGAGGTAGAACCTATTACCTGTTTTATTATCAAACCCTTGGGAGTTACTTCTACGTTATGCATATATTGCCATGCTATGCTTGTAGACGCATATTGGGTTTGAGTGTATCCATGACAGATGTGAATTGTTAATTAACGGTTTACTTAAGGTGGCTACTTAAATACACATCTGGGTGGATTGCTTGCGAGCACCTGGAGAATCCAGTGTTGTCCTAGGATATCCCGGAGGACCCGTGTGATCATCCTACAGCTCGCCACCCAGGCTCAAAGGGATCATAAGATTATTCATGCTGGAAACTTCCGTGTGCAGCCACAAGCTATTATGGGCTCTAGCATAGTTGAGTATGTTGCATGACCTCTTCTAGTGGTAGGCTAGCAGATGTAGGGGATGTAGGTTGGTACTGTCTACCCAAGGTTAGAGTTATTGCTTCTGAAAGACTGTGCCTCGGTCATCCGTTTCTCAAACACCATGTAGTGCGAGAAATCCAGCGGAGGAGATCAAGTCTTGTGGGGAAAAGTGCGCAAACCTCTGCAGAGTGTATAAACTAATCATGGTTAGTCGTGTCCCCGGTTATGGACATCTTGAGTATCTGGTACTTGAATCATTGATTTGATCTCATCACTCTAAATTAATTTGTTGGGTTGTTAATTACCTTTTTAATTGGGATTGAGTTGGAGGAACCCTCTCAATGTTTCAACCACCATGATAGTTAAATAAAATATATTCCTTTGTTGTAGGAAAGAATCAGCCTTTCGCAAAACACTATAACCATAGAGCCTCCACCAGCCATATATGCATGTAGTGATAGCATTTGTCTAGTCATTGCTCTACTGTGTTATATTGCCAGCATATTCCATGTGCTGACCCGTTTCGGGCTGAACATATCATGTTGCAGACTTTTCAGACGAAGAGTAAGGTGCGCTAGGTCGTTTGTCGTGCACTCAGCTATGCCGTTGGAGTTGATGGACTTGCTTTTTCTTCCAAGCCTTCTGCTGTTATCTTATTTAGATGGCCTTAAGCCATATTTATTGTAATAAGTTCTCTATTGAGACTATCGATGTAATAAGTGTGTGATTGCTACTCTGTTATAAATCCATTCGAGTACTGTGTGTGTCAGCATTACCGATCCAGGGATGACACTTATGCACAGAGATTTGACCGTCTGAGGTCGGATCGCTACAAGATGGTATCAGAGCACACGCTGATTGTAGGACACGACCACTAAGATGAGCCATAGGTCACTCTTCTCTACTCATTTCTGACTCCTCTCCATTTTCTACTCTTTAGGATGACGGACTAAAGGAACAAGTTTGCACAACCGCATGAAGACGCACCCTTTGGACGACACTTGAAGGAAGTCACTAGGGACCTGAACATCGGAATACCAAGCTTCACCGGGACCTACACCGCCACTTTACCAGAAGAGGAGCGTTGGATGATTCGAGTTCAAGTTCCAGGAAGGACATTCATGCCAGTTACTGAGCCCATAGAGTTTTCCTTCGATGCACCAACCTGGAGTCTAGGTAAGAGCATGGCAGCCCACATCGCCATGGGACGCATCGGCGAAGTTTATCACAAGGAGCTTAAGGACACTATCTACCAGATATGTGGGTGTCGAGATGAGCAATGGGAGATGATCAGCACCAGGAGAGACAGGTCCATTGCAGCTTTCATCCAGGAGTTAAACTAGCACATTCGTTGACAGGAGAACCAGATGTGCGCAAGCATGATAGATTTGAAGAAGGCGATGACCAGGAACACGGATCTAGAAGAGGAACTCAAGTCTACACGCGACGGATATGAGGAGGAAATCGCAATACTAGTGGAGAAGAATGACGACCTGACGAGGAAGCTAGGAGTATTCATGGGAGACCCCGCGCCAGGAGGAGATGACGATCATCCCGAGGACTACATCATCATCGACGACACCGACTCCGACCCCGACAGTAGTGATGACGATTAGGAAGACGAAGCTGGAGCGGATATCATGGAGTCTTCCACCGATCAAAATTTCTAGTAGACCACCATATGATTAGTAGTATTCCCCCATGTATATAGTAGTAGTCCGAGCACTTTTGTAACGATAGTTCTAGACCGATTGTATGCCCTTGCTTGAATTGATTTGGTGTGATATGAATGTGTTTGTCTCATGTGCATATGGGTAGTGTTTTCTCACTAGACATCATTCTATTCTAATCTCTCCCCACTAAACCCATCAGATGCCTCCGAGACGCGACACTCGATTTGTCTTCCCACCGGAGATCACCCAGTTGATCCAACAGCGGAATGCCTTGATACAGCAACTAGTCCAGAACCAAGGCAAGAAAAACAACAACAACAACAACAACAACAACCCGCCGCCACCACCTCCAGTTGACAACTTAGCCTGTTTTCTGAGGTTGCAGCCGCCGGTGTTTTCCAGCAGCACCAAGCCAATAGTTGCTGATGATTGGCTACGCCGGATTGGAAGGGAGTTGACCACCGCAGGTTGCACAGATGCTGAGAAGGTGTGTTTTGCCGCAGATCAATTGGATGGACCCGCAGCCGCATGGTGGGAGAATTACACGACCACTTTCCCTATAGCCAATGTCACTTGGGAGCAGTTTCAGCAAGCATTACGCACCGCACATGTCTCGACTGGAGCTATGAGTATGAAGAAGCGTGAGTTTCGCAACTTACGCCAGGGAAACCGTACTATGGGACAGTATGTGGATGAGTTCAGTAAGTTAGCTCGCTATGCGCCAGATGATGTGGCCAGAGATGCCGCGAAGCAGGAGAAGTTTATGGAAGGGTTGAATGATGAGTTGAGCATGCAGTTGATGGTAGCAACATTCGCTAACTATCAGGAGTTGGTAGACAGGGCTCTTATGATTGAAGGGAAGCAACAACAAATTGAGAGCCACAAGAGGAAGTATGGACAGGGGAAGTACAATTCGGGAGCTCAGCAGAAGCCTCGTTTCACCCCGAACTCGGGAGGATATACCCATAACCATGGAGGCCATACCCACAATGGAGGAAGTTCGCATAACCACAGTGGCCCCAAGAACGGAAACGGGAATGGAGCAAACAACAATCAGAACCGCTCTAACCCCGCAACGCCCGCCAAGAAGGATCTAAGTCACATTACTTGTTTCAAGTGCGGGAAGACTGGACATTACGCCACTAAGTGTTCTGAAGCCAAGAATGGTAATGGCAATGGAAGCTCTGGGAAGAAGCCCAACCCTTTCAATAGGGGACAAGTGAACCACGTGAACGTGGAAGAGGTTGAAGAGGAGCCAGATGCAGTTATCGGTAAGTTTTTGGTTAAGTCATTTACCGCTCTTGTTCTTTTTGATACGGGTGCATTGCATTCATACATTTCAAGGGGATTTGTGGACAAGTTTAAGTTACCCACTTTAGCCCTTAGGACACCCTTGCTAGTAAGCTCACCAGGTGCAGAGTATATGGCCAGCCGATGGTGCGATCGGATAGCCTTAACCATTGGTAGCCATATTTTCCCCTCAAACCTAATAATTTTGGAGTCGCAAGGATTGGATGTGATACTAGGTATGGATTGGCTATCGAAGTATGGAGGAAACATTGACTGTGCTAGTAGGTCAATTCTGCTCACCACCCCGGAGGGAAAAAGGATCAAGTATGTATCCAGGCAGGCGCCGAGGAGGACCCAAGTAAATTCTCTCACAGGAGTTGTTCAGGAGGAAGTGCCTGTAGTGAAGGATTACCCAGATGTATTTCCAAAAGAGTTACCAGGCATGCCGCCCGATCGAGACATTGAGTTTTTGATAGAGTTATTGCCAGGCACCGGACCGATATCGAAGAGACCATACCGGATGCCCGCAAATGATCTGGAGGAGATTAAGAAGCAGATTAAGGAGTTATTGGAGAAAGGTTACATTCGATGAAGTTCATCACCGTGGGGAGCCCCAGTGCTCTTGGTTGAGAAGGACGGATCATTGAGAATGGTTGTTGATTATCGTGCCTTGAATGAAGTGACGATCAAGAACAAGTACCCACTGCCGATGACCAATGACTTGTTTGACCAGCTGGAAGGAGCTAAAGTATTCTCCAAGATCGATCTGCGATCAGGATACCACCAGTTGAAGATCCGAGAACAGGATATACCTAAGACAGCTTTCACCACGAGGTACGGGTTATATGAGTATACGGTTATGTCATTTGGATTGACTAATGCCCCTGCCTAGTTTATGAGCATGATGAACAAGGTATTCATGGAGTTCTTGGACAAGTTTGTCATGGTGTTCATTGATGATATTTTGGTGTACTCAAAGAATGAAGAGGAACACAAGGAGCATTTGCGTTTAGTTCTCGAGAAGCTCAGAAGGATGACAAAGAAATTGCTGAGATAAAGGAGAGAATGAGTAAAGGAAAGGCCAAAGGTTTTCGTGAGGATGAGCACGACACCTTGTGGTTTGAGGACCATGTTTATGTGCCCAATAATGCAGAAATCAGGAAATTGATACTACAGGAAGCTCACGACTCACATACTCGATACACCCCGGAAACACCAAGATGTATTTGGAATTGAAGGAGCATTTCTGGTGGACTGGTATGAAGAAGGATATTGCCGAGATGTAGCCATGTGTGATGTATGTCAGAGAGTGAAGGCAGAACATCAGAAGCCAGCAGGACTACTTCAGCCTATGCCGATACCCGAATGGAAGTGGGACAAGCTTGGCATGGATTTCATCACAGGATTACCCAGGACCCGATCGGGATATGATTCTATCTGGGTAGTAGTGGATCGTTTGACCAAAGTGGCTCACTTTATCCCAGTGAAGACCACCTATACAAGTGCGAAGTTGGCCAAGCTATATATGACCAGGATCATATGTCTGCACGGAGTTCCGAGGACCATCGTATCAGATAGAGGGGCACAGTTTACTTCAAAGTTTTGGCACCAGCTGCACCAGACTTTGGGCACCAGACTAGAGTTCAGTACAGCCTTTCATCCGCAGACAGATGGATAGACCGAGAGAGTCAATCAGATTCTGGAGGACATGTTGAGAGCATGTGCGCTAGATTATGGATCTAGTTGGGATGACAATTTGCCTTACACGGAGTTCTCATACAACAACAGTTATCAAGCCAGTTTGAAGATGGCCCCATTCGAAGCCTTGTATGGAAGAAGGTGCAGAACACCGTTGATGTGGGATGAAGTCGGAGACTGTCAGTTGTTTGGACCAGATTTGATTAGAGAGTCTGAAGAGAAGGTTAAACTGATTCGAGATAGACTGAAGGTAGCTCAGTCCAGGCAGAAGAGTTATGCAAACTCGAAACGCAAGGAGGTAGTCTATGAAATTGGAGACAGAGCATATCTTCGTGTATCACCTCTGCGAGGAGTAAAACGATTCGGAGTTAAAGGAAAGTTAGCCCCGAGATTTGTAGGACCATACCGAGTTTTGGAACGTATGGGAGAAGTAGCCTACAAGTTGGAGTTACCGGAAGGACTGTCCGGGGTTCATGATGTATTCCACATTTCCCAGCTGAAAAAGTGCCATGCTGAGATGGTCGATATTCCTCTGAGAGATACAGTGCCCCTGGAAGCAATTCAGTTGGATAGTGATTTGACCTATGAGGAGAAACCGGTCAAGATTCTTGAGTTTGCCAGCCGAGTTACACGCAGCAAGGTTATCAAGTTTTGCAAAGCTCAGTGGATCCACCATACCGAGGATGAAGCCACCTGGGAACGCGAGGATGATCTACGGAAAGACCACGCACACCTATTCTCTAGCCAACCCGAATCTCAAGGGCGAGATTCACCTTAAGGGGGTAGGTTTGTAACATCCCAAATTTTCAATTTAGAATGTTATACATAGGATATCATATGCATTCATATTTTATTTTGCATTTTGGGGAGTGATCTTAAAAATCCTAAGCAACTCAAGGACCCACGGAGAGAGTTGGGGATTTTATTATTTTCATATTTGAAATTTTCTCAAATATTGAAAAGTGGATCATTTTGGTTTTAATTATTTTTCTCTCCAAAAACTATTTCCAATATAAAAATTATATGAGAGGAGATAATATAACTTCTCCAAAATAAATGAAATATTGGAGGAAAAATGTTAAAATCAAAAATAATTTTATTCGGATTTTATCGCTATTTTATTTGAATTAGAAAAAAATATGCATTTTTCAAAATTGCATTTTTAGGCCAAGAAAATGTTCACGTTGTTCTAAATATTCTATTTAGACAGTGAAAATTGTTTTTGGCATTTTTGAAATTTCTTTTTCTCGGCCGAATCTGATTTTAAAAAAAGTCAACCGACCTAAATGGGCCGTGCCCGAGCCGGACACAGCCCGCCCGGCCTTTATAAGGCGAGGCCGAGGTCGCCCCCAGCTCAAGAAGCCGCCCCGCCGCCCTGAACCCTAGCGCCGCCCCTCCGCGCCGAGCCGCTGCCAGCCGCCCGCACCACCGCGCCGCGCCGCCGCACGCTGCTCGCCGCGCGCCGCCGCCGGAATTTCACCGGAATTGCCGCCGTTGACCGTTGACCGGTCTGTTTTTTTTTCTTAACCCCGGTTTACTTCTTAGATCGGTTTTTTGTCGGTTTAGTTTATTTAGCGGACGTTCGTCCGTTCATTCGTTTTAACGAACGTTGTTCGCCGATTAGGTTCAGACAGCGAACGTTCGTTCGTTAGTCTTTTCTTTTTATTTTATTTTCGGCCAGGGACCTATCCGCGATTATTTTTATCACAGATTAGCCCCTGATCTTCAAACCCTCGCCGTTTCTTAACCGTTTGTCCAAATCCAGTGAAACCAACGCCAAAATCTTCGTCTCGAGCCCCTCTTTCTGTTTAATCAAATTGAACAAGGTTTTGAAAATTTAAAATTTGGTTTCAAGCAGATTTGATTTCGAAGTTCTTTTGACCATAGTTTCAGTTCCGTAGCTCCGATTCGATTGATTCTTTTTGCAGATCGAATCTCTTCAGTTGAATTTTCAGATTCGATCTTCTTATTTGAGTTTTACCCGTGCATCTTTGCTTGATTGCTCATGTATGCTATTGTTTGTTAGCGATAGAATTCCCGGAGTGCAAAGCGTGCTACTACGAGTCTCTACGGTTTGCGGATCGTCAGCAAGGCAAGTAACACATTGATCATACTCTTTTCATACCCAGTTTTTATGCATTAGTTACAATCCTCAAACACTGCATGATTAGGATGTGATTAACTTGAGGGTATTGGGAAGTAGATGATGAGGTAGAACCTATTACCTGTTTTATTATCAAACCCTTGGGAGTTACTTCTACGTTATGCTTATATTGCCATGCTATGCTTGTAGACATGGATTGGGTTTGAGTGTATCCATGACAGATGTGAGATTGTTAATTAATGGTTTACATAAGGTGGCTACTTAAATACACATCTGGGTGGATTGGTTGCGGGCACCAGGAGAATCCAGTGTTGTCCTAGGATATCCCGGAGGACCCGTGTGATCATCCTACGGCTCGCCACCCAGGCTCAAAGGGATCATAAGATTATTCTTGCTGGAAACTTCTGTGTGCAGCCACAAGCTATTATGGGCTCTAGCATAGTTGAGTATGTTGCATCACCTCTTCTAGTGGTAGGCTAGCAGATGTAGGGGATGTAGGTAGGTACTGTCTACCCAGGGTTAGAGTTATTGCTTCTGAAAGACTGTGTCTCGGTCATTCGTTTCTCAAACACCATGTAGTGCGAGAAATCCAATGGAGGAGATCGAGTCTTGTGAGGAAAAGTGCACAAACCTCTGCAGAGTGTATAAACTAATCATGGTTAGCCGTGTCCCCGGTTATGGACATCTTGATTATCTGGTACTTGAATTATTGATTTGATCTCATCACTCTAGATTAATTTGTTGGGTATTTAATTACCTTTTTAATTGGGATTGAGTTGGACGAACCTTCTCAATTTTTCAACCACCATGATAGTTAAATAAAATATTTTCCCTTGTTGTAGGGAAAAATCAGCTTTTCACCAAACACTATAACCATAGAGCCTCCACCAGCCATATATGCATGTAGTGATAGCATTTGTCTGTTCGTTGCTCTACTGTGTTATATTGCCAGCATATTCCATGTGCTGACCCATTTCGGGCTGCAACATATCATGTTGCAGACTTTTCAGACGAAGAGTAAGGTGCGCTAGGTCGTTTGTCGTGCACTCAGCTATGCCGTTGGAGTTGATGGACTCGCTTTTTCTTCCAAGCCTTCCGCTGTTATCTTATTTAGATGGCCTTAAGCCATATTTATTGTAATAAGTTCTCTATTGAGACTATCGATGTAATAAGTGTGTGATTGCTACTCTGTTATAAATCCATTCGAGTACTGTGTGTGTCAGCATTACCGAGCCAGGGATGACACTTATGCACAGAGATTTGACCGTCTGAGGTCGGATCGCCACTTTGATTATAAACCCACAATTCATTGGATCCCAACAGACACACCGCAAAAAAAGATTACATCGAATAGATCTGCAAAAAAATTGAGGAGAAAATTGTATTGAAGATCAAAGAGATAGAAGAAGCCATCTAGCTACTAGCTACGGACCCGTAGATCTATGGGTATGATATGGACGGTACGGTATGGCTGTCCTAGGAGGAGGAGACCATGCCCTTCCTATCCTACTCCATCCTCACTGCTCTCAGCTGCTCGTTGGCCATCCTCGGCGTCGCAAGCAACACTGGTGCGCGTCGGTCCTAAACAAACGGTTTTCAACCCCTTTCCGCGACGGCATTTGGAACCATCGCCAAGTGAGTGTGTGCGATAGGGTGTCCTTCCCACACGACCCAGAAATCGTCGGGGATATGGAGCAGTGATCCAGAGGCCTTCCAAAATGTAATCATGTGTGATGCAGCACACACTAAATTCTTTTGCACGTGTGGTATAGGTGATTAAGCGTTTCTAATGACGCGGTGAAACCATACGGTCTGTCGTAACGAACTGTTTGGTAAACAGTATGTAAGGCACATGGGCCAATATGTGAACTGTGAGCAATTTGTGCCCTATCGCACACGAGTTTTCTGCGTAACCCGTCTGCCATGCTAGACTCCATCGCACACGTTTTCCAACAATTACCGTTTGCGATAATGTTCTATCTCAAATGGTTCAGGAGCCCCTTCGCATACATACAAGTGCTGCAGACCGTTTGTGATTTGTTAGGTATCACCGACGGTTGCCGCATGAGTGACGTGTGCTTTTCGTTTGGGATCCCACACGTTTCCTGAAAAAAATACGACTGGGATTGTATTTTTCATTGGGCACGGTTTACTCCGAGTTCTCGTGTGCGATAACGCGATATCACAAATGGTTCCGGAGAACCAACGCACACGTAGTAGCGCTGCAAATCGTTTTTGATCTGCTGTGTATCACCGACGGTTCCGCTACGATTGACGTAGGCTTTCCGATGTGGATCGCACACACTCATTTAGTTGAACCGTGTGCGGAGCAATTGCCAGGTTAAAACAAAAATATCCCATTTTGAATCGGCATGCAAAAAGCAAATTCGGCACAATATTCAATTGAACTAAACAAAAATATCCCATTTTGAATCGGCACGCAAAAAGCAAATTCGCCACAATATTCAATTGAACAAATAGTGTCCACAGGAAGAACATTCATCAGATTTCGCAACAATTGCAATTGAACACATGGTAGCTAAATTCCAATTATTTGTCCACACATATATGCATTACATAATTAATCGTAGTGTACGAAATACGAAGACCTCATCAGATGGAAAACTATGGATCCATGCGTTATATGTTTAGCGGCTAACTCTTACTCAATGTTTCAGGAGAACGCATGCTGAAATCTTCATTATCACCAGCTGGATTGATGTAGTGATCCAGGAAGAAGTCGCTGATAAATCTCCGAACCATCAGCAATTCACCAGCCGGGAGCGGTTCAGGCGTCCTCGGTTTTAAGATGACCTGCAGTATTTTTAAGATCAGAATGTGCCATATGAGTCGAGTAGAAGATATTAATTAAGGTAGACTTACTGGTACTAATTCGCAAGGATCGTCACAACTATCAGCAGATCTGCAGATGGAGATCATGTGTCTGCAAACATAGTATCCACAAAGGTTGGTCCCTACTTCTTGCTGAGGACACTGAAATTTTTTGTACAAAATTAGTCATGTATTTGTCCTGTTAGGAACAAACTAACCGGTGTTAGATGTATTATTTTTTCTTTGGACAAAATAGAAAGAGGTTTATTTATAAGCTTGACCATTTGACTAGCGTAAGGAAAGGTATTTGTAGACTGTTGGATAAATTTTCCGAAAATAATGGATTTCAGTGTGTTACCGGAGAAACGATCTCGTGCTGCAGAGGTAGTTTCCTCTTGAACATCTTCCCTGGTTTAGTTTGCCACAATGCGAGCACACTGCAAGTGATGATGAATTTTGACAACATCAATTATTGAACTAGATATGAATGCAGATTAATTTCAACATCATAGAATTCAATACCTATCCAAGAATTGCTGAAGATGCGTCAGATCCTGAGCATTTGTTGACTCTCTGAGAGAATCGACGTAGTAAACTATGTTATTGTTTGGAACAATGAATACCAATATCCAGTGATTGCTACATATTAAGAAAGCCATGAACTTACGAATGATGTCGAAATCTGAAAGACAATTAGTGTATGCGTGGTTGTTTACTTGACTTACCGTTCATGATATGGCCAGAGAAATGATTCTGCATGGGACGTGTTTTCGAAGATATGGACGACCGTGTTAACGGCCCAGTCCCGTCGGTCCTTTTCATGTAATGTTGTGCCATTTGCTAATGCAGGATCTATGAATACACACTCTCACTTTGTCTTCTCTGCGCATTCAATCCCCTGAGAGGAATAAAATGCAGTTAGCTATTTATCATTTCCAGCCTTGTATGGAGAAGTTGATCAGAGTTTGTTAAGTACTTACAAAATCATGCATCTAACAAGAGTGGCATCGAGCACATTGAAGTTGAAGAAGAGATGTAAGTCCTCGAAACTCACAATGATGGAACCAGCATCATGTCGGAAATGATCTCTGTTGTAGTGGACTAGCAAATGGTGATGACCTTCTGACATTTGATCCATGCAATATTCATGTAACTCGCGGCAACTGGAGCTGCACTCATCAAAGTATTCGCCAACAAGAAATGGCTGGCCCTGGACGCAATTGCGTGCCTCAAGTACGCCTGCTTTATTTTTAGTAAGCAACAAACATACTTCTTCATCACCCATGGCGCCAGAAATAATATTACTCCCCGATTCGAACAAGCTGCTGTTAATTTGGTTCTGGGCGATGAGTGCTTTAAGTAAGAGGCAATAGTTCTCTTTCCTCTTCACTCTCCCGCTGCGCTTCCTCGTGGTCGTGGGTGTAGCCTTTTTGGCCACTTCCTTCTTGGTACTTGAAGCATTTTTGGAGAACGTCTGGTTGCCTGCACGGTAGACTGCCGAGCAGACAGTGAAGCTTGGACGGACTGCTTAGCAAACGGTTTATCTATGCCGGACCGCTGAGCTGGCGGTGCTGCTGTGACGGACTGCTGGGCTCTAGGAGCAGAGGGCATCGGACTGCTGACCATGCGTTGAAGCTATGTCGCTGAGGATGCCGTGCCAACGCGTTGGTTTGCTGAGCAGGAAGTGCTGACGCATTGGTATGCTGATCACGCGCCTGCGGACCAGCGGACTGATGAGCAGTTGGTTCTGTACCTACAGACTGCTTAGCAGGCGGTTCTGAAGCATCAGACTGCTTAGCAGTCTATTCCACCAGGTTGGTCTGCTGAGCATGTGCTGCAGCTGGGTCTCCCCCCGATGCTTCAGCGGCCGGCATCTGAACCGGTGGTGCGTCATCAGCAGTTGTAGGCCTTGCCACTGGCTGCTTTGGGGCGGAGGATGACATGGCATGTACGCCACAAAGTCGGTCTGGCTGATCACAGGTTGATGCATCAATCCGTGAGAGCTGTTGTGGAAAGGAGAGCGTCACCGGTTCAGGGGCGACAGTGGTTGCTATTGGCGGGGCTTAAGGAATCTCATCGATGAACTCTATTTTCTTTCGTGGCCACTGGATGTGATGTAACAATGTTTCTCCCAAGGTCGTTTGCTCATCGAAGTCTCTTAGGACATTCTTCAGGGCAAATTCATTGGATCCAGGTTTTACTTCAGTCACGTAGCACTTCACACAGCCCGGCTTCAATGGCACATTGTCCAAGAAGAGGCCATCTTCCAAGAAGGGTGGGCAAACCCAGGCTGTTGCACATTTTAATGTACCTTCATAATGTGTAAGCACGCCCTTCAGTCTGTCTTTCATTCCAGATAGATCAGATATAACATCATCACGAGCAGCTGCAGTCTCAGTGTCGCTGGGGTCAGCTGATGCACAGCTACTCTTGTGCAGTGTTGTCGCGCAATAAGCAGCATCATCCATACCCGCCTCCCCTCCCATCTGCTGGCTATCTGTCAGTGTTAGAGTCTTCTGCATCATCATTGACTCCTCAACATCCTTTCGAACAGCCAGATAAATGTCCTTCTTTAACTTTTCAAACAATGCCTTCTGCTTCATTTCACTCCTTGCTTTTTTCATGCTGAGCCTCTCTTCTTTGCTGAGTGTGCAAGCCCTCTTGTGCGGGACATTAACACCTATACCCCTTGCACGGACAGGGGGCTCTTTTGTGTCCAGAGCAATGGACAGAATGTCACATGGCCCTGAGTTCCTGTAGAACCTTCTAGGGATCTTGGAAGCCTCTACCATCACTTCATACAGTTTGGCGTCACGTGCGTTTTCAAAGTAATAAGTTCTGTCATCACGCCTCTTTGCACGTGCCCGCAAGTAGTCTCTGGCACGTTCGACCCTGATTTCACTAAAGGCCGGATTCCCACCCGCCGCTACTGCCTCTTTGTCCTCCTGTTCCCATATCAGTTTCATGTCATAGTATCCTGCCACACCCATACGGTGGGGGTGTATGTTCTTCTTCTGAAGTTCCGATTGCTTGAAACTCTTCTCAGCAAACTCCGGAGTTGCCCTGACCCTTTTGAATTCTGCCCAGTCTGCCTTTGTAATTTGGGGGTATGCAGGGATTGGGTCCTTGCCTTCACTCAAGTACTTCTTGTACAACACGTGCTTCCAGTTTCTCCAAGCATCCCTAGCCTTCTTCAGTGCAGCGTGTTCCACCTGCATTCTCCACTGCTCTGGAACGTTGAAGTGATCCATGATCTCCCTGACTATCCTTCGTCGTGTTTCTGTGTCAGCCTTCCGAAACCCCGGCATATTAATGTTGAGCCTTGCCCTGCCAACAAATCCACACACACTCCTGAACCTCATGCGTGCTTTATCTGGTTTAGTTGGAGCCCATGACTTTAAATCAATCTCGGTTACTTCATATACACCTTTAGGCTGGTGTGTGGGCTTCCTTGGAGCGTTCGTCCGTGTCCTGACCGGAAGGGTAATTGCTGCAGCTCTATCCCGTTCAAGACTACTTGATCCCTCACAATCTGTTGAAGACCTAGGGTTGTCCGAATCAGATGAAGATACATGGCCTGAATGAGTGCTGTCGCTGCTACTCGGCATCTATAGAGAACACATGCGAAACTCAGGAAAGGAGGATAAGCATAAAACTAACAACTTGGTATCAAGCTTTCTAAACATGCCATGCAATAATTTAGAAAATGTACGGCTAATTTGTTAAGTTTGTGTGACTCGGGCGCCCTCGATCTATAAATAGGCAGTAACTTATTGGAACAAATACAACTTATATGTATTAAGGAAGGTAGATAATGAACATATATACGCTCTCCGTTATTTTATAGCCAATTTGGGAACATACGGAACGAAACTGGAAGAGGGATTGCGAGGAAATATGCCTCACCGCGATGGAGAGCAGTAACTAACAGGCTTCTTAATGCAAACCCGGCCGGACCAAAGGAGAGGCAAGGGTTACTACATCGATATGCTCGAGGGTGGCTGGCGAGCAAACGAAGACGGTGAGGCGCGGGCCGCCGCATGTTGGGAACGGTAGTGGAGGTAGGCTTGACGCCAAAGAGCGGGCACACGGCCAGGGTGAGCACGGCGGCGCCGGAGAGGGTTCTGTTGTGGATCTGGGGGAGGGGGGAGCTGGCGAAGGAGATTGGGTGGACTAGTTGAGTGAAACGCGGGTGGACGGTGGGGGAGGGTGTTGGCGGTGTCGGGGGTTGGGTGCGACATATGCCAAAGGATGGCTTATCATGGTGGGAGTGAGTAGAACGTCGCCGGTGCCTGGAAGCGGGATGAGGCGTAGACACGAATGCCAGCGCACTTTACCCAGGTTTTGGGCTCTCCTCGGAGATAACACCCCTAGTCCTACTCTGCGGGGTCTCTGCATGATCACTAAGGCACTAGTGAGTACAATGGCGCTCCTCAAGCTGTATGCTAGAGGTAGGCGAAAGCAAGGCTAGCTCTCTCCTCTCCCTATGTATGAGTCTAGGTCTATCAGGTTGCGAACCCTTTGCATGGGTGCCCTGGGGGTTTATATAGGCCTACCCCCCAGGGGTACAATGGTAATCTGACCGGGTGTAGGACCCGGCTGTCAGTGTCTCTGGTCGCCGGCTTCTCCGCCGGCTGCCGGGGCCCGCCGACTGGTCGGGTACGGAGCTGACAGGCCGCCTCCGCCGCTTGCGGGTCTGGTTGGCGGCGGGTTACTGTAGCCACAATGCTAATGACGCAGGCTTGGTCAGGGAGGGGTGTGGCTACAGTCCCACCGTCTGGTGGGAGATCACTGTAGCCACACCGTGTCGCGTCTGGTTAATGGCGCACGGACCTTGAGGGAGGAGCAGGCCGCCTGCTAGAGGTCGGCCTTCCTTGGGTCTGACTGGTCAGGCTATGCCGCCTTCCGGGCTCCCGCTGCCTGGTAGGGCCCGCCACCTGCAGGCCGTACCAACAGGCCATCGTGGGAACAGGGCTCCGCCTGACAAGGGTGACGTCAAGGATGGAGTGGCAACAGTGCCGCGCCGTGTGGAGATCTCCGCCTGTACGGGGCACTGTGGCCACGCCACGCCCTGGATATGGGGGTGATGGGCTACACTGTAGCCACATCCTGTCTTGTCTTCTTAATGGGGGCGCAGACTTTGAGGGCGTTGCGGGCCGCCTGCTAGGGGTCGGCCCGTCTTGGCGCCGTCTTCTGGTGCTTGGCCGTCTTCTGGCAGCCGGCCGTATGAGCCAGCCGGCCACCAGAAGGCGGCGCTTCATCCTTGATGCTTGGGGGTGCAGCCGGCCCAATGTCTTGAAATGCTCAGGGACTCGGGTTAGGCTACCCGCGGCCGATTACTCCGACAGTAGTTCCCGAAGCTGGTGAGGCGTCGCGGCTGATAAGTCGAGAGGCCTCAGTAGTTTCCTCCTCTGAGTGCTCTTGCTGAACGCTTTGTCCGACTCCTGGCATGCCGCCATGACCAGGCGGGCTCGTTTGATAACTTCGAAACGTCAAGGTGGGAACCAGGTGGCGTGCTTGCTAAGCCTCTAGGCCCGCTGCCCGCTACAGGCACGCCACGCGGCGTCGGTCAGCCGGGCCAGCCTGCCAGCCCACGCGCGCGATGGGACGCGACAGCAGGCTGGGCCCGCCACTACCAGGCCTCGGCGCGCGAGCGGATCCGCTGCAGCCGAGGCTGACGATTGCGATTCCGCACAGAGTTACTGCACGCAGTAACTCGCGTAATAATCGCGGGGGTCGTGGGGCCGTGGGCGCAGTTAATCCCATGATCCCACGCCCCGCCCCCTCGGCTTCGTAGCCCAAGGGCTATAAGTAGGGGGAGGAGGGGGAGCGGCGGAGCACGCGCGCCCTCCTCTCCCTTCGCCATTTCGTCTTCTTCCTCCCTTGCTGCTGCCGCACCTCCGCGCTCCGTCGAGGCGCCGCCGCAGCTTGCCGCCGTCAGGCTCCTTCGCCCCAAGCTTCTTGCTCGATCCCGCTTGGATTCCATGGCGCGCGAGAAGGGAGGGGACTGGGATGGCTCGGTGGTGATCGACGACCACCTCACCTTCCTCCGGGCCACCCGTCGACTGCCCGACGCGGGCTTCGTCAAGGTGCGCGTGCCGCCAGAGAAGGAAATCTCGCCGGTGCCGCAAGGAGGCGAGCGGGTCATCTTCCGCTCGCACTTCCTCCTCGGCTTCGGCTTGCCGGCGAGCGGATTCTTCCGCTCCTTCATGGAGTTCTACCATCTTTAGCCGCATCACTTGACGACCAACACCGTGACGCTGCTGTCCGCCTTCGTCACGGCATGCGAGGGCTACCTCGGCATCTTCCCCACCATCGAGTTGTGGGGAGCCTTCTTCTACACCAAACTGGGCACCTCCGCTAAGGAGAAGGCGGCCCAGTGTGGTGCCTTCGTCGCGGTGCGCCGGCCGTCGGTGAAGAACGCCTTCCCCGCTATCAAGCTGTCACAGTCGGTGAAACTGTGGCAGAAATCATATTTCTACGTGGAGAACGTCGACCCAGCAATCGACTTCATCAACTTGCTGCCCTACGAAGCCGGCCCTCCGGCTGAGCCTCGGGCCAACTGGGGCTACAAGCCGAAGCCCATATCTGCCGACGCCACCGCCGCCATCAATCGGCTCCGGGTGCTGACGGAGGCGGAGGGCCTCAAGGCATCCGACCTGCTGGTCCCCTTTGTCGAGAGCCGGGTTCTCCCGCTCCAAGGCCGGCCTCATCTAATCTGTCGGATGAGCGGGCACCGCGACCCGAGCTGGATGTGCACGAGGGACATGCCGACTGCCGAGGTGGCCCGGATGGTCAATGAGATCTCCGACCTCAAGCTGTCGGAAGGGTCATGGCAGTTCGACAAGCGGCCATACTCCCGCGCCAACCCGCTGCCTGCTGTAAGTTCTTCAACTCTTTCTTTTTAGTACTTGTCTTGGTCTTGATCTTGGTCTTGAACAGTCGATCCTTTGGACGCAGATCTATATGTCTCCGGCGACGGCCGCCATCGTGGGGCCGGGCGGAAACTACCAGCCTGACCGGGAGGTGAGCGACGTGGACGACCCCGACTTGGGGGCGGCCGTCTTGGAGGACGACGCCATAGGCGGCGGCGACGGAGCAGGCGGCTCCGAAGACGGAGGTGGCCTCGAGACCTGGCCTAATGATGATGATAAAGAGGACGAGCCGTGTCGTGCGCGAGGCGCCGGTAAGGCGAACGCGGGCCCCTCCGTCGAGCCGGCTGCTCTAGGCGTCACGCGCAAGCGTAAACAAGGCGCCGTCTTGTTCGGCAGCGCGCCGAAGAAGACCAAGAACCCGACCACCGCGACCAGGCGGAAAGAGGCTCCAGCGAAGGCGGCCAAGTACAAGAAACTTCCGCAGGCGCCTCCTCTGGTGTCGGCGTCAGTGACTTTTCCTTGTTCTTTCCTTCTTCGTTAATTCTATCTGAACTTCCTCGCTTTCTTTTTCTTGACTTAGGGCCCCGATCTCTCGTGAGAAGTCGGCCGCTGCCTCCGTCATTGGGTCGGCGGAGACCTCCGCCACCACCCGGCGAATCGACCCTGCCGCTGACCTCCGGGAGGCGCAGGAACGAAACACGCAGGAGGTGCGCGAGGAGCAGGAAGCCGCCCACCTGGAGAAGGCAGAAGCGGACAAGGCAGAGGCCGCCGCGTTGAAGAAGCAGGCGGAGGCTGAGGCCGATGCCGCAGCGAAGAAGCGGCTTGAAGAAGCCACGTGCCGCCAGGAGACACTGTTCGTCGTTCCTTTGAACTCCGCGCCGCCTACACCAGAGTTCGCGGCGCCGACTGGGGGAGCCGGCGACGAGCACCCGATCATGGAGAGGGAAGGCGGCGATGTCGTCATGCCGGACGTGGCCGTGCCTCCGCCACCGCCATCTGGAGGGGCGCGAGACAAGCAGCCGGCTGGCCCGCCGGTGCTGCTAGCTGGAGGCGAGATGGCGACGGGCCCGACTCCTGAGGAGTGAGGCCCACACACCATCACACCGCCGAGGCACGAAAGCGGCCTCAGCGCCACGACCGCTGGAAGCCGGCGCCGCGAGCTCATCAGTCCCAGATGCCGAAGCGACCAGCGTCGTGCCCACTGACTGGGCGTGGGGAGGCGGGACGGGAGCCTTAAACAAGGCGGTCCTAGACGTCCAGGCCAAGCTCCGAGCTGAGGCCGACGCTCTCAAGCATTGCAACAAAGCGTTCTTGGATTCGCGAGCGGCCATTCGGGTATGTTTCTTACTTCCCCGTCTTTGATTCTTGTACTTCTCTGTGGGGGCACGCCAGCGCACCCACTGGGTGTAGCCCCCGAGTTTCGGGCCGGCTGCTGAGCAGGCGGCTCGAAACATTAATTTGCAAGCTCCGAGTGCTAACTTCGTCTGATATCCTCGTTGTAGGATTATCATAACCTTCGCGCGGCCACCTTCATCTCCAACGTCCGGGAGCTGGACCAACTAACCGCCGACTTGTCAGAAAGCCGGAGTAAGTCTTCATGTTTCTTTCTCTGCGGGGGCGTGCTGGCGCACCCGCGGGCTGTAGTCCCCGAGATTCGGGCCGACTGCTGAGCAGTCAGGCCGGATCTCTCCGGCAACTGCATTTCTTCTCTATTGATCGTTGACGTCTTTTTCTTCCTCTACCTTTGTAGAGGCCAATGCCGTCCTGCAGCAGTAGTTGGGTGAAGCCAACACCGCGTTGCGTGCCAAGGAGGCAGAGTGCAGCAAGCTGGCCCAGGAGCGTCACCGGCTGGCCACACAACTAGCAGAGCAGGCGGAGCTTCTCCGAAAGGCCCAAAAGGAGGCGGAGGTGAAAGAGTCCAATCTCCTTGCCGAGTTTGAGACCGAACGCTCCGCCTGGGCCGACAAAGAGACGCTGCTGACTGTCGGCTTCGGTAGCATTGAAGACATGGTTGATGGTAAGCTTCTTCTTTTTTCTTTCTTTGAGCCGCCGGCTGCTGACCAGGCCGGCTTCTAGCTTCTGACTTCTGCCTTACTTGCTTTCTACCTGAGCAGACTTCTTCCCTGGCCATTCTAATGCCGCCAACCAGGCTATTGAGGCTTATCGTGAGGAACGAAGGGCGGAAGGTGCGCAGATCACTGCCGGCGCCCCCCGGACCCTTAGTGAGCAGCTTCTCAGCATCCAGGCCCGCCTTCGGCCGGCTCATCGGATGTTGCGCCCTCTTCAGCGTGTCAGGGCCTAGGCGATCTCCGCCTTGTGGCTAGACATGCCGGCTCCGCGCACTCCCAGTCGGACTACCGACTGGCTGGAGGTGGCGGCCGGCCGTCTGGAGGCCTGGAAGGGTTCCTCGACCCGAGCTAGAGCGCGCCGGGCCTTGGAGTTCGTCAAGGCGTGGTACCCTTGGCTAAATCTAGCCCAGTTGACAACGTTTCGACAGGAGGCCCAAGAGGAGCTGGTGGCGGTGGAGCATGACCTTGTCAAATGAGCGGCGGCGATCACCGAGTACACCAACACCAGCATCTTCATCCCTGAGCTGGCTGAGAATGGTGCTGAGGAGCCACCTGAGTGGTTTGGGCTGAACTCGGAGGACGACGAGGACTCAGCCGAGGTGATCGACTCCAACGACGAGGGAGAAGACAAGGAGGACGAGGAAACCAGAGAAGATGCGCCAGAGGTCGGAGTGCACGGCCAGCCTTAGCTTGACTGCGCCTCGAACAACGAGCCGCGCTCGAGCGCGCCGACTGCTGCTGGAGGTGACCAAGCGGAGACTGACCAGCCGTCCACTCCACCAACCAGCACCACCGACTCCGCCACCCAGCCGGACCCCTCTGCTGCTCCCTAGGCCACCGACTTTTATTTTTCCTGCTTATCAGTCTCGACAAACTTTGTTAAATTTGCACAATTCCGCCCGCGGGGTGTATTTCAAACTCCGTTGAATGCTGGTCAATGGGCCTTTTGACATGTAAATATTTTTGTCGAGTCCTGACTTTTTCTTGCTTTCTGCTCCTTGGGTTTTTTCCTTTGCCGCCCTCCCTTGGTTGCCGTCTTGCCAGCCAAACTGCCGCTCTGCGGGCTGCAGCTGGGTCAAGTACTTAGCTACTTTCGGGAGAGCAAGTACTTAGACGACTAGAGCGTTAGCAAGTTAAGTAGAAGCCGGCTGGACGGCTGCTCAGCAGCGGTCGATGAGGCAGGAAGCCGGCCTGAACTATGTGCATGCTTTGGGTCCTTAGCCATTTTTCATGTGGACACCCTTTCTCTGCCTTTGACTCCTGCCAACCGGACAGTCGCTCTGCGAGCTGCGGCTTCTGGCAGGAGAAGGTTTTAGGTGCCAACACACTACTTGTCCGACTGCGGGAAGTCGGATCCGACTGCTTTAGGAGGAGCCGGCACGAAGATGGAGTCTGATTCTGGCGACGGCCTGACAGACAATTTGAGGAGGCGTTGCAGGGCGACGCCGGCTGGTATTGCTTGCCGGGTGGTGCCAATCCATGCCAAAGCATCAGCTTGCTCGTTGTCGTTTCGTGGCACATGGAGGAACTCGCACCCTTCAAAGTATCCACTGAGTTGCTGGACGAGGAAGCGGTAGCTTGCCATATTTGCATCCTTGGCATCCCAGTCGCCCGACCACTGTTGGACCACCATGTCGGAATCACCATAGCACAGGATCCGGCGAATGCCGAGTTCCTTGGCAAGCCAGAGCCCGTGTATGAGTGCTTCGTATTCAGCTACGTTGTTAGAGGCGGCAAAGTGAATTTGCAGCACATATCTGAGCTTGTCGCCTTTGGGAGAGGTGAGGACGATGCCGGCTCCCAAACCGGTGCGCATCTTGAAACCATCAAAGTGCATTCGCCAATGGGTGGAGTCTGGTGCTGGCGGCAGATACTGGGTCTCGGCCAAGTCGACGAGGAAGTCGGCCAGTGCTTGGGACTTGATGGCGGTGCGAGGCTGGTAGTAGATGGTGTAGGGGGCCAAATCTATGGCCCATTTGGCCACTCGGCCCGAAGCATCTCGGCTTCCAATGATCTCGGCAAGTGGAGCAGTGCAGACAACAGTGATTGGGTGCTCTTGAAAGTATGGCTTCAGCTTTTTGGCAGCGAAATGCACGCCGTAGCACATCTTCTGATAGTGGGGGTAGTTCTGCTTGGAGGCGGACAACACTTCGCTTAGGTAATATACCAGCCTTTGGACTAGTAATGCCTTGCCGTCTTCCTTGTGCTCCACGACTATGACTATGCTGACCACCCGGTTGGTGGCGGCGATGTAGAGAAGCATGGGCTCCTTAGCAGCCGGAGCCGCTAGGACAGGCGGAGTTGTCAACATCTTCTTGAGCTGGAGAAAAGCTTCATCCGCCTTGTCGTTCCACTCGAAAAAAGTGGTCTTCTTCATAAGCTGGTACAGGGGAAGAGCCCTCTCGCCCAGCCGACTGATGAAACGGCTGATGGATGCCAAGCAGCCGGTGAATTTTTGCACGTCCAGCAGTCGGGTGGGCACCTCCATCCTCTTGATGGCCTTGATCTTCTCGGGGTTGCACTCTATGCCGCGCTCTGAGACCAGGAAGCCAAGAAGCTGGCTAGCTGGTACTCCAAAGACGCATTTCTTCGGGTTGAGCTTGATTTGAAACCGGCGCAAGTTTCCAAAGGTTTCCTTGAGGTCTTCTAGCAGCGTGCCACGCTTCTCCGTCTTCACCACAATGTTGTCCACATAGACGTGGGCGTTCTTGTCGGGTTGCTTGAGGAGACACTTCTGCATGCAACGCTGAAACGTGGCGCCGGCATTCCTCAAGCCGAACGTCATGGTCAGGTAGCAAAAGGCTCTGAATGGTGTGATGAAGGCGGTCTTCAGCTTGTCGGCCGGGTTCAGATTGATCTGATGATACCCTGAGTATGCATCCAAAAAACTCAACAGCTCGCATCCGGCTGTGGAGTCTATCACTTGGTCGATTCTTGGCAAAGCAAATGGATCTTTGGGGCAAGCCTTGTTGAGGCTGGTGTAATCAATACACATGCGCCACTGCTTATTCTTTTTCAGTACAAGGACTGGGTTGGCTAACCACTCTGGTAAGAACACTTCCATAATGAAGCCGGATGCTAGAAGCCGGGCTATCTCTTCTCCAACAACTCTTCTCTTCTCTTCTGACAGGCGGCGCAAGGGCTGCCTGACTGGCTTGGCATCAGGTCGGACATGTAGCTTGTGCTCGGCGAAATCCGTCGGAACACCCGGCATGTCCTTGGGAGACCATGCAAAGATGTCCCGATTCTCATGGAGGAAATTGACGAGCTCGCTTTCCTATTTGCTGTCAAGGTTTGCACCTATGGCAGCCTGCCTCTCCGGGCGATCTAGGTCCAAGGGTATCTTCTTTGTTTCTTTTGCCGGCTTGAACGAGCCATCAGCATCCGACTCCTTGGGGTTTGGCGACATTTCCGGCTGCTTGCCTGCCATTGCCACAACCCGGTCAAGGAGCCGCTTCTCTACTGCAATCACGAGAGACTCGGCTAGCCGGCTGCTGTCTGCCGCCCAGGCAGACGACTTCGTGTAGTCTCCAACTATGGTTAGGATTCCCTTGGTACTCGGCATCTTCATCTTGAGGTAGGCATAGTGGGGGACCGCCATGAACTTGGCCAGAGCAGGCCGGCCAAGTAGCGCGTGGTAGGGGCTCTCAAGGTCCACCACCTCAAACCAGACTGGCTCTCGGCGGAAGTGATCTTTGTCTCCGAACAGGACATCTATCTGGGTCTTGCCGATTGGTGAGCAGGAAAGGCCAGGGACTATGCCATGGAATAATGTCCGACTGGGCTGAAGCTGCCTCTGCTTGATTCCCAACTTCTCCATAGTGTCTCGTTATAGGATGTTGATGTTGCTGCCGCCATCTATCAGAACTCGGGAGAAGCGAGCAGCCCGCCTCTCTGTTGCGAAGGTGGCGTCCAAGACCAGGGCATAAGAGCCAGGAGAGGGCATCACCTCCGGGTGCTCAGCTCTGCTCCAACTGATAGGCTTCTCAGACCAATGCATGAACTCAGGGGTCTCTGATGCCACTGCATGTACTTCTTGTTGCCGCTGCCGTCTGCTGTGCCTATCGTCAGCCACGCTGGTAAACACAACATAAGCTCCATGTTCTTCAGGATATTCATCTTGTATTGCGCCGACTGGACGAACCGCCGGCTTCTAGGGAGGAGGAGGCAGCGGGCCGGCAGCGGAGGAGGCAGGAGTCCATCACCCTTGGCGATTCTGGTGAGCCAATGGCATTTCCGAGTGGTGTAATTGGACGGCTTCGCGCCACTGTGGAACTTGCAAGGTGCATCGAGAGTCTGCTCGTATGAGAAGGTGGGCAGCCAGTTGGGCTTGCCGCCCTTCTAACGCTTGGGAGGAGGATGCCCCTCCGGCTGCTGATCTTCAACTGTCGCCACCTGCCGGCTTGTGGAAGCCGGCTGCGTGGCCTTGCGCTTGTGGTCATTCTGTTGCTAACGCTGACTGGCGTTACCAGCCGGAGTCCGAGGAGCTTGAGGAGCCACTTTGCCAGATGCGTCGACTTGGATCTCCGCCTTCATGGAGGAGTCGGCCGTGGCGTACTTGTCTGCTATGATCAGCAGTTCGTCGAGGGTCGCAGGCTCGTCGCAGAGAAGCCGGTGCTTGAGGAGGGTGCCCGCTCGGCACCTGGCAGTGAAGTACTCGATGGCCTGCACCTCGTGCACGCCCTCGCAAGAGTTGCGCAGCTCGGCCCAACGCGTGAGGTAATCGCGAGTTGATTTGTTGGGGCCTTGGACGCACAAGGAGAGCTGGCAAGGCTTGGGCAGCCGCTTGTACGTGCTAGTGAAGTTGCGAACGAAGGCTTCGGTGAAATCTACCCAGCTGTTGATGCTGCGGGGCTTCAAGTTGTTCATCCATGTCCGGGTTGTGCCCTGGAGCATGAGCGGAACGTACTTCACGGCAACACGCTTGTTGCCGTTTGCTATGCTGACGGCCGTGGAGTAGTCGACCAGCCAGTCTTCCGGCTTCACGGAGCCGGTGTATTTGGGCGTATCTCTTGGGAGCGTGAACCCTTTGGGAAAGGGCTCATCTCGGATGCGGGGGCCAAAACAAGGCGAACCCAATGTGTCTTCTTCTTCTAGCGCTAGAGATCGGTTGAGGCGGTCGATCCGGTGGCGGGCATCGTTCTCTCAGACTCCTTCTCGGCAGCCAAGGCGGTCGCCGAGTGTCGGGTGGTCAACTGGCGGCGGGGAAGTGCGCCTCTCCCTGTGGGGGGAGGAGGAGGCGGACAGTCGTCCCGTCGTTCCACTTCTCTCGGGCGGCCGTCTTGGTCGCGCTCGATGGTGATGCGAGTGCGGCTGCGGCTGGCAGCTGGCTCCTTGTCTCTTCTATCGCGGACGCCACCAGTCGGCGTCCGGGATGTCGCACCTTGATCTCGGCGAGGAGGCGGATCGTCGTTCCGCCGGTTGGGCGCTTCAGTACGGCAGCCGACCTCTTGCTGCTCGGCAGCCGCGTCAATGAGCCACTGGATGCGCTCCATCATGAGGCGACGCTCGTCGCCCTCGAGCTTGTCCGCGGGCAGGTCGTATATTCTCCGCGAGTGTGGCGTAGATAGGGCGATCTGCCCCGAACATGCTGGTAATCGCCGCGCCGCGCAGCTGGACCGTACCGATGCGGCTAGGCCCACCAGGAGCCGGCATGCCGCCAATGGCGCGGTCCATCTCGTGCTGGTAGGCCTCCGAAAGGCGTCTCATGCTGGCCGGCCTCTTGGCGCTCTCGATGAGCTGGACGCGGCGTGCTTCCAGCGTCTCGGCATCGGCGTCCTCTGGGATAGGCTCCGTCAGGTCTTGCAACGCTGCCTCGAGTGGGTCCCGGGCACCATCCCCGCCCGAGGGCTCACCATGGCTAATGACAAGCACCTCCATGACGGTGCTTCCGCTGCTATCTGCGCGAGGATGCGGCTCATCGTAGACCACCACGTTGGTGGGGAACGCATCGAGCGACGCCGTGTCGGAGTCGACAAGCATTGGGTCGGTGGAACCAACCGAGTCCAAGTCCCCAGCAGGCTCACTGGCGACGTGGAGCTGGTCGAGGAGGCTGACGAGGCGGCTCTCGGGATCATCTGTGCCCAGGTCAGACACGGGCTCGTCGGAGAGGCGAATCTCGCCAACAAGATCGGCGAGGCAGCTCGCCGCGCAGGCGACCTCCGCGCCGTGCAGCGCGTCGGCGCAGACGCCGTCTGGCGTGCTGGGCTGGCTTCGCTCGCCAGGAAGGAACAGGGTTCCCGTCCAAAGCAGGTCTCCGAACGACGGTGCACCTCGCCCCATGGTGGGCGCCAAATGTCGGGGGTTGGGTGCGACATATGCCAAAGGATGGCTTATCATGGTGGGAGCGAGTAGAACGTCGCCGGTGCCTGGAAGCGGGATGAGGCGTAGACACGAACGCCGGTGCACTTTACCCAGGTTTGGGGCTCTCCTCGGAGATAACACCCCTAGTCCTGCTATGCGGGGTCTCCGCATGATCACTAAGGCACTAGTGAGTACAATGGCGCTCCTCGAGCTGTATGCTAGAGGTAGGAGAAAGCAAGGCTAGCTCTCTCCTCTCCCTATGTATGAGTCTAGGTCTATCAGGTTGCGAACCCTTTGCATGGGTGCCCTGGGGGGTTTATATAGGCCTACCCCCCAGG
Organism: Triticum aestivum; assembly: GCF_018294505.1. NCBI lineage: Eukaryota > Viridiplantae > Streptophyta > Magnoliopsida > Poales > Poaceae > Triticum > Triticum aestivum. Next base: position 610,139,644 of record NC_057799.1, read on the forward strand.
GGTACAATGGTAATCTGACCGGGTGTAGGACCTGGCTGTCAGTGTCTCTGGTCGCTGGCTTCTCCGCTGGCTGCCGGGGCCCGCCGCCTGGTGGGCCCCGTCGACTGGTCAGGTACGGAGCTGACAGGCCGCCTCCGCCGCTTGCGGGTCTGATCGGCGGCGGGTTACTGTAGCCGCAATGCTAATGACGCATGCTTGGTCGGGGAGGGGCGTGGCTACAATCCCGCCGTCTGGTGGGAGATCATTGTAGCCACACCGTGTCACGTCTGGTTAATGGCGCACGGACCTCAAGGGAGGAGCAGGCCGCCTGCTAGGGGCCGGCCTCCCTTGGGTCTGACTGGTCAGGCTATGCCGCCTTCCGGGCTCCCGCTGCCTGGTAGGGCCCGCCGCCTGCAGGCCGTACCGACAGGTCGTCGTGGGAACAAGGCTCCGCCTGACAAGGGTGACGTCAAGGATAGAGTGACGCCCTGGATATGGGGGTGATGGGATACACTGTAGCCACATCCGGTCTTGTCTTCTTAATGGGGGTGCAGACTTTGAGGGCGTTGCGGGCCGCCGGCTAGGATTCGGCCCGTCTTGGGGCCGTCTTCTGGTGCTTGGCCGTCTTCTGGCAGCCGGCCGTATGAGCCAGCCGGCCACCAGAAGGCGGCGCTTCATCGTTGATGCTTGGGGGGCGCAGCCGGCCCAATGTCTTGAAATGCTCAGGGACTCGGGTTAGGCTACCCGTGGCCCATTATTCTGACAGGCGGCCTAGGTGAAAAGGGTGAAATATATCCCCGGTCGCCGCGCGCGCGGAAAGGCCTATGCAAACGGTTGCCTCTAAGCGCTCGTGTGCACAAACAGAATAATTTCGTTTGAAATGAAGACATACTAATTTTGAAATGAAGACGTGAGTTCATCGTTTCGCCTCTAAATTTTTCGCACGTAAACCAATCACAATTTTACCACGGGTTTGATTTGCTGGTCTCGTGTGCTATATGTAAGACATTTTTTTGGCATTTACCATGCATGTTGGCATATAAATCAATTCCTAGCCGGACTGCATTTCCTGTCGAAAGGGATGAGGATTGTCGTTCGATGTGGGAGCATCCAACGGTGCAGACATACGATCCGTGGGGTTTGGGTTCTGGCCAATCAGAACACACGACTCAGATCGCGCGCGCAGCGAGGGGGGCATCGGCCGCGGTTTGGTAGGCACACGGTTTTCGTGTGTGAACCGTGTGCTATTTGAAAACATTTTTTGGGAGGGGCTATTTGAAAACATGTACATGTGTTGTCGAAAGGGATGAGGATCGCCGTTCGATCAAGGAGAATCCAATGGTGCAGACGTACGATCCGTGGGGTTTGGGTTCTGGCCAATCAGAATGCACGACTCAGATCGCGCACGTGGCAGAGGGGTGGGGGTGCATCGGTCACGGTTTAGTGAACACACGGATTTCGTGAGTGAACCATGTGCTCTTTGAAAACATTTACATTACCTAACATCATATTTTTGTTCGAATGAAAACATGAGTTCATCGTTTCGCCTCCAATTTTTTTCCAATGTAAGAAATCATGAGTATAGTGGAGAGTGTCATATACTAGTATCATGAATATACAGTACATATGATACTAGTGTATGATACTACCTTTAATTAATTATAGCGCATAGTATAATACATAGAGTATAGTATCATATATAGATCATACTTATTGCCATGCATGACACAAATTAGCATCGCATTTAACATGATACGGTATCTACCTACTATATGTTACTCTAACCCTCTTTATATATATTTAATTCTTTGCTACATCAGCATACTTGCTATTTCCGAGTGCATAACATCGTCGGCTATGATACCACCACTATGGCCAGCCTTATATAGTGGGGAGTATCATATACTATATATATAGTATCATGCATATGATACTAGTGTATGATACTACGTACGTACCTTCATAGTGCATATATAGTATCATAGAGTAGTACTAGCTCCCTCTATGAACTAATATAAGAGCGTTTAGATTACTAAATAGTGACCTAAATGCTCTTATATTAGTTTACGGAGGGAGTATATATCATAGATGACCGTATTTATGGCCATGCATGACACAAAGTAGTATAGCATTTATTATATATATATATATATGTTACGGTATCTACCTATGTTACTGCTTCTTTGCCACATCATCATATTTTCTATTCCCGAGTGCATGATACCAGCTATGATACCCCCACTATGGCCACCCTAATAAGGCTGGTCGTAATAAAGAGAGGGTGTGTGGTATCATATCATGATACCGTATCATATTAAATGTTGTACTACTTTGTGTCATGCATGGTAATTAATAAGGAACCTAAGATACTAACTTATGATACTATGCATGCGCGCATTACAGAGGTATTGCCGATCATATACTAGTATCATGCATATATACTCCCTCCTTTCCGGTTTATAGGCTTATCTCAAAATTTTAGTTTTTCCCTTTTATAAGGCTCAATTTGGTTGTTCCCCATCACATGTCCAGATTTCAAGGTGCATTAAATCATTGCATGCAAGTATTAAGAGAAAGTTAACCAATGCATGTACTTTATATATGCATGCATGTATTGCAATTAATATATTGGAAAACATAAATTTTTGAGGAAAACAAAAGCATTAATTGGGTGTTTTTGCAAACTACAAAAAGTATTCCACCACTCACCATCGACCTTGGTTGGTGAGATTTTTGAATTGAGCCCTATAAGGCTGGTTGTAATGGGGAGTATCATATATACTAGTAGTATCATGCATATATATGATAGTGTAGCTAGGATACTACTTCCGGAATGCATAGTATCATAAGTTAACATCTTAGGTTGCCTTACTAATTGTAATGCATCACACAAAGTAGTTAAAACATTTAATATGACACGGTATCATGATATGGTACCACATCCTCTCTTGTGTGCCACATCATCCAGAAAGTCTAGTTGGCATGCATGATACCGCTTATGATAATACCATTACAACCAGCCTAAACCGGAAAGGAGGGAGTATGAGACTAGCCACAATGGAGAGTAGTACACTAGTAACATACACATATCCCTAGACTATATATGTTACTACCTTCATAGTGGGTAGTAACATAAGTGTAGTGTCATGCAAAGCTTCATTTCTTAGGTTACAGACTCATATTGCATTGGGACATGTGACACTACAGTAACTAGCTAAGTTACTGAAACTATCTCCCTCCTCATTAACTTATTGCCACATAAGCAAGTTTGTTGAGTTGGAGTCGGTGTTACTGCTGAAGTTACTCCCACTGTGGCTAGTCTGATACTAGCTAGTCGTCTATGATATACTAGCTACCTCACCAAGAGCATGGTTAATAATACAGCCAAGGGTCAGCTATAAGAAGTTGCCATGTCATATACAGCCAACCTCTTAGCGGGCATGTACAATAATAAGTTTTATATACATTGTCGGAGCAATGGGCCACGGGTAGGCTAACCCGAGCCCCTGAGCCTTTCAAGACAACGGGGCTGGCAGCGCCCCTCGAGGCGTCAAGACGAGGTGCCGCCTTCTGGTGGCCGGCTGAAGGAATAGTCGGCTGCCCGTAGACGGCCGAGTTCCAGAAGCCGGCATCAAGACAAGCCGACTCCTAGTGGGCGGCTTCCAGAGAAGCCTGCGCCCTCATCAAGAAAGACAAGACAGGGAGTGGCTACAGTGTAGCCCATCCCTCCCAAATCTAGGGATGGGCGTGGCCACAGTGCACCGTACCAGCGGAGATCTCCGCCCGGCGCGGCACTGTTGCCACTCGACCCCTGAAGTCACCATAGGCAGGCGGAGCCCTGCTGCCACGATGGCCTGTCGGTACGGCCCAAGGACGACGGGCCCCACCGATCAGCGAGAGCCCGGAAGACGGCTAGAGCCCCACCAGTCGAATCCGAGGGAGGACGGCCCCCAGCAGTCGGCCCGCCCCTTCCTCGGGGCCCACTCGCCATTAACCAGACAAGACACGGAGTGGCTACAGTAATCGCCCGCCACGCGGCGGGGCTGTAGCCACGCTCCCCTGACCGAGCCGGCGTCATTAGCATCACGGCTACAGTGATCAGCAGCCGACAAGACCCGCGAGCGGCGGAGGCGGCCTGTCGGCTCCGTACCAGACCAGTCGGCGGGGCCCATCAGGCGGCAGGCCCCAGTAGCCAGCGGAGAAGCCGGCCACCAGAGAGATTGACAGCCGGGTCCTACACCCGGCCGGATTACTATTGTACCCCTGGGGGTAGGCCTATATAAACCCCCCAGGGCACCCATGCAAAGGGTTCCCAACCTGTTAGAACTAGACCAACCCATAGAGAAAGGAGAGAGCTAGCCTTGCTTTCTTCCACCTCTAGCAAACAGCTCGAGGAGCACCATTGTACTCACTAGTGCCTTAGTGATCATGCCGAGACACCGCAGAGCAGGACTAGGGGTGTTATCTCCTAGGAGAGGCCCGAACCTGGGTAAAGCGCGCCGGTGTTCGTGTCTACGCCTTATCCTGCTTCCAGGCACCGGCGACGTTCTACTCGCTCCCACCATGATAAGCCATCCATTGGCATATGTCGCACCCAACCCCTGACATTTGGCGCCCACCATGGGGCGAGGTGCACCGTCGTCCGGAGACCTGTTCTAGACGGGGACCCTTTTCCTCCCTGGCGAGTGCAGCCAGCCCGGCACGCCAGACGGAGTCTGCGCTGATGCGCTGCACGGCACGGAGGTTGCCTGCGCGGCGAGCTGCCTCGCCGATCTTGTTGGCGAGGTTCGCCTCTCCGACGAGCCCGCATCCGACGCAGGCACCGAAGGCCCTGAGAGCCGCCTCGCGAGCCTCCTCGATCAGCTCCACGTCACCAGCGAGCCCGCTGTGGACATGGAATCTGTAGGCTCCACCCACCCGATGCTCGTCGACTCTGACACTGCGTCGCTTGACGCGTTCCCCACCAACGTGGTGGTCTACGACGAGCCGCCTCCTCGCGCGGAGAGCGGCAGAAGCACCATTACAGAGGTGCTTGTCATCGGTCACAGCGATCACTCCGGCGGAGGTGCTCAAGACCCGCTCGATGCGGTACTGCAAGACCTGACGGCGCCCATTCCGGAAGACGCCGACGCCAAGATGCTGGAAGCACGCTGCGCCCAGCTAGTCGAGAGCGCCAAGAAGCTGGCCAACATGAGACGCCTGTCGGAGGCCTACCAGCACGAGATGGACCGCGCTGTGGGTGGCACGCCGGCTCCTGGTGGGCCTAGCCACATCGGCACGGTCCAGCAACGCGGCGCGGCCATCGCCAGCCTATTCAGGGCAGATTGCCCCGTCTACGCCACGCCCGCGGAAAACATACGAGCTGCCCAGGCGGCAGCAGAAGAGCTGGACAAGTTTGAGGGCGAAGAGCGTCGCCAGATGGCGGAGCGCGTCCAGCGACTCCTCGATGCGGCTGCTGAGCAGCACGAGGCCGGCTGCCGTACTGAGGCTCCCAACCGGCAGAATGACGATCCGCCTCCCCGCCGATATCAAGGCGCGACATCCCGGACGCTGACTGGTGGCGTCCGCGGAAGAAGAGACAAGGAGCCGGCTGCCAGCCGCAGCCGGACTCGCCTCACCATCGAGCGCGACCAAGACGGCCGCCCAAGAGCAGTAGAACGACGGGATGATTGTCCGCCTCCTCCCCCTCGCAGGGAAAGGCGCGTCTCCCCGCCGCCTGTTGAACACCCGACACTCGGCGACCGCCTTGGCCGCCGAGAAGGAGTCGGAGAAAACGATGCCCGCCATCGGATCGACCGTCTCCACCGATCCCTGGTGCTAGAAGAAGAAGATGAGCTGGGTCCGCCTTGTTTCGGCCCCCGCATTCGAGATGAGCCCTTCCTCAAAGGGTTCACGCTCCTGAGAGACACGCCCAAATACACCGGCTCCGTGAAGCCGGATGACTGGCCGGTCGACTACTCCACAGCCGTCAGCATCGCGAACGGCAACAAGCGCGTTGCCGTGAAGTATGTTCCGCTCATGCTCCAGGGCACGGCCCGGACATGGCTGAACAGCCTGAAACCTCGCAGCATCAACAGCTGGGTCGATTTCACCGAAGCCTTCATCCGCAACTTCACCAGCACATACAAGCGGCCGCCCAAGCCTCGGCAGCTCTCCTTGTGTGTCCAAGGCCCCAACGAGTCGACTCGTGACTACCTCACGCGCTGGGCCGAGCTCCGCAACTCTTGCGAAGGTGTGCACGAGGTGCAGGCCATCGAGTACTTCACCACCGGGTGCAGAGAGGGCACCCTTCTCAAGCACAGGCTTCTCTGCGACGAGCCGGCGACCCTCGACGAGCTGCTGATCATAGCAGATAAATACGCCACGGCCGACTCCTCCATGAAGGCAGAGATCCAAGTTGATGCGTCTGGCAAAGTGGCTCCTCCAGCTCCTCGGGCCCCAGCTGGTGACACCAGTCGGCATCAGCAACCCAACGACAACAAACGCAAGGCCGCGCAGCCGGCTTCTACAAGCAGCAGGTGGCGACAGTCGAAGACCAGCAGTCGGAAGGGCAGCCTCCATCCAAGCGCCAGAAGGGCGGCAAGCCCAATTGGCTACCCGCTTTCTCATATGAGCAGACCCTTGATGCGCCCTGCAAGTTCCACACTGGTGCGAAGCCGTCTAGCCACACCACTCGAAAGTGCCATTGGCTCACCAGGATCGCCAAGGGTGACGGCCTTCTGCCTCCTCCGCCTGCTGGGCAGCCGCCTCCTCCTCCCCCCAGCAGCCGGCGGTTCGACCAGTCGGAGCCATACAAGACGAGTATCCTGAAGAGCACGGAGCTTATGTCGTGTTCACCAGCGTGGCCGACGATAAGCACAGCAGACGGCAATGACAGCAAGAAGTGAATGCGGTGGCATCGGAGACCACCGAGTTCATGCATTGGTCCGAGAAGCCCATCAACTGAAGCAGAGCCGACCACCCGGAAGTAATGCCCAACCCCGGCTCCTACGCCCTAGTTCTGGATGCCACCTTTGCCACAGAGAGGCGAACTGCTCGTTTTTCCCGAGTTCTGATAGATGGCGGCAGCAGCATCAACATCCTGTACAAGGATACCATGGAGAAGTTAGGAATCAAACAAAGGCAGCTTCAGCCTAGTCGGACTGTATTCCACGACATAGTCCCTGGCCTTTCCTGCTCACCAATCGGCAAGTTCCAGATAGACGTCCTCTTTGGAGACAAAGATCACTTCCGTCGAGAGCCAGTCTGGTTTGAAGTGGTGGACCTTGAGAGCCCATACCATGCACTACTTGGCCGGCCTGCTCTGGCCAATTTCATGGCGGTCCCCCACTATGCTTACCTCAAGATGAAGATGCCAAGTTCCAAGGGAATTCTGAGCATAGCGGGGGATTACAAGAAGTCGTCCGCTTGCGCAGCAGATAGCAGCCGACTGGCCGAGTCCCTTGTGATCACGGCTAAGAAGCGGCTCCTTGACCGAGTTGTGGTGATGGCAGGCAAGCAGCCGGAAATGTCATCCAACCCCAAGGAGTCGGAAGCCGAGGGCTCCTTCAAGCCGGCCAAAGAGACAAAGAAGATACCCTTGGACCCGGAGCACCCGGAGAGGTACGTTGTCATAGGTGCAAACCTTGACAGCAAATAGGAAGGCGAGCTCGTCGATTTCCTCTGTGAGAATCGGGACATTTTTGCATGGTCACCTAAAGACATGCCGGGTGTTCCAACGGATTTCGCTGAGCACAAGCTACATGTCCGGTCTGATGCCAAGCCAGTCAGGCAGCCCTTGCGCCGCCTATCAGAAGAGAAGAGAAGAGTCGTTGGAGAAGAGATAGCCCAGCTGCTGGCAGCCGGCTTCATCATGGAAGTGTTCTTTCCAGAGTGGCTGGCCAACCCAGTCCTTGTGCTGAAGAAAAACAAGCAGTGGCGCATGTGTATTGATTACACCAGCCTCAACAAAGCCTGCCCCAACGACCCATTTGCTTTGCCGAGAATTGACCAAGTGATAGACTCCACAGCCGGATGCGAGCTATTGAGTTTTTTGGACGCATACTCAGGGTATCACCAGATCAAGCTGAACCCGGCCGACAGGCTGAAGACCGCCTTCATCACATCATTTGGAGCCTTCTGCTACTTGACTATGACGTTCGGCCTAAGGAATGTCGGCGCCACGTTTCAACGTTGCATGCAGAAGTGCCTCCTCAAGCAACTCGGCAGGAACACCCACGTTTATGTGGACGATGTTGTGGTGAAGACGGACAGGCGTGGAACGCTGCTAGAAGACCTCAAGGAGAACTTTGAGAACTTGCGCCGATTTCAAATCAAGCTCAACCCGGAGAAATGCGTCTTCGGGGTACCAGCCGGCCAGCTTCTTGGCTTCCTGGTCTCAGAGCGCGGCATAGAGTGCAACCCTGTGATGATCAAGGCCATCGAGAGGATGGAAGTACCCATCCGACTGCTCGACGTACAAAAGTTCACCGGCTGCTTGGCGTCCATCAGCCGTTTCATCAGTCGGCTGGGAGAGAAGGCTCTTCCCCTGTACCAGCTCATGAAGAAGACCACTTTTTTCAAGTGGAACGACAAGGCAGATGAAGCTTTTCTCCAGCTTAAGAAGATGTTGACTACTCCACCTGTCCTGGCGGCTCCAACTCCTAAGGAGCCCATGCTCCTCTACATTGCCGCCACCAGCCGGGTGGTCAGCATAGTCATAGTGGTAGAGCGCAAGGAGGAAGGCAAGGCACTGCCAGTCCAGAGACCGGTGTATTACCTGAGTGAAGTGCTGTCAGCCTCCAAGCAAAACTACCCCCACTATCAGAAGATGTGCTACGGCGTGCACTTTGCCGCCAAGAAATTGAAGCTGTATTTTCAAGAGCACCCAATCACTGTTGTCTGCACTGCTCTGCTTGCCTAGATCATTGGAAGCCGGGATGCCTCAGGCCGAGTGGCTAAATGGGCCATAGAGTTGGCCCCCTATACCATCTACTACCAGCCCCGCAACGCCATCAAGTCACAAGCACTGGCCGACTTCCTCGTCGACTGGGCCGAGACCCAGTACCTGCCGCCAGCGCCGGACTCCACCCATTGGCGGATGCATTTTGATGGTTCCAAGATGCGCACCGGTTTGGGAGCCGACATCGTCCTCACCTCTCCCAAAGGCGACAAGCTCAGATATGTGCTGCAAATCCATTTTGCCGCCTCCAACAACGTCGCTGAATACGAAGCACTTATTCACGGACTCCGGCTTGCCAAAGAGCTCGGCATTCGCCGGATCCTGTGCTATGGTGACTCTGACTTGGTGGTCCAGCAGTCGTCGGGCGACTGGGACGCCAAAGATGCAAACATGGCGAGCTACTGCTTCCTCATACAGCAACTCAGTGGATACTTTGAAGGGTGCGAGTTTCTCCATGTGCCAAGGAATGACAATGAGCAAGCAGATGCCTTGGCACGAATTGGCTCCACCCGTCAAGCAATACCAACCGGCGTCGCCCTACAACGCCTCCTCAAGCCGTCTGTCAAGCCATCGCTAGAGCCGGATCCGACTTGAGGACCTCAGCAGCCGACACGAGGAATCCGGCAGGCGACCCGGGGACTGCAACAGCCGCACCCGGCCCGGGGACTTCAGAACCCGGCTCGGGAACTGCAGCAGTCGGCCCGGGGACTGCATCGACTCAGCAAGCGGCAGCTGACTCCAACCCGCCGCCTCCCGGCCCAACCGCCCTCGTGCGAGTAGCGGTCTTAGCGATCGAAGAAGTCGCAGCGCCCTCACGGGCCAAGCCCATCCTCAACTTCTTGGTAAACAAAGAGTTGCCGACTGATGAGATCTCGGCCCGGCAAGTGCAACGCCGGGCAGCAGCATACACTATAGTCAACAGAGAGCTTGTGAGGCGCAGTGTCACTGGTGTCTACCAGCGCTGCGTAGAGCCGGAGCAAGGCCAAGCAATCCTCAAAAATATTCATCAAGGCGAGTGTGGTCATCACGCGGCTTCAAGAGCACTCGTGGCCAAAGCTTTTCGCCATGGTTTTTTCTGGCCGACTGCTTTAGAAGACGCCAAAGACTTGGTCCAGAAATGCAAAGGGTGCCAGAAGTTCCGCTCCAAGCCACATCAGCCGGCTTCTGCACTCAAGACTATCCCCATTGCCTGGCCCTTTGCTGTCTGGGGCCTGGACATGGTGGGACCATTCAAAACAGCACGAGGTGGCATGACTCATCTGCTTGTCGCAGTGGACAAGTTCACCAAGTGGATAGAAGCAAAACCAATCAAGAAATTGAATGATCCGACTGCCGTGACTTTCATCTCCAACATCACCATCCGGTATGGCATACCACATAGCATCATCACCGACAATGGCACGAACTTTGCCAAAGGCGCCTTGGCCCGTTTTTGCGCGATGCAGGGCATCCGACTGGACTTAGCGTCCGTTGCCCATCCGCAGTCAAACGGCCAGGTGGAGCGAGCAAACGGCCTCATTCTGTCCGGCATCAAGCCCCGACTGGTCGAGCCTCTCGAGAGTTCGACCGGCTGCTGGCTCGATGAGCTGCCAGCCGTCCTCTGGAGCCTACGCACAACTCCGAACAAGTCAACCGGCTTCACGCCTTTCTTCCTCGTCTACGGTGCCGAAGCCGTCATCCCGACGGACATAGAATTCGACTCTCCTCGAGTCACCATGTACACCGAAGAGGAGGTAGAAGAAGCGCGACAAGACGGCGTCGATCTGCTGGAAGAGGGCCGGTTGTTGGCGCTCAGCCGGTCCAGCATCTACCAGCAGAGCCTGCATTGATACTACAACCGGAAGGTCAAGCCGAGATCTTTCCAAGAGGGAGACCTTGTGCTCCGGCTGATCCAGCGAACAGCCAGCCAGCACAAGCTCTCAGCGCCTTGGGAAGGCCCCTTCATCATCAGCAAGGTGTTGGGCAACGACTCCTACTACCTGATCGACGCTCAGAAGCCTCGAGCGCACAAGAGGGACGACTCCGGCAAGGAGATGGAGCGGCCATGGAATGCAAATCTCCTCCGAAGATTTTACAGTTAATGCAGTATGCGCCACGCTACCTTTTATATTAAAGTACGAAGACTCCGGGACCCCCGAGAAGAACTCGGGGACTGCCCTCTTTTATCTATATAATAAGAATTATGCCTATGAATGTATCATTTCCTTTATGCCGCTTGGCACCGGGTCCGACCAGTCGGCCCGGGGACTCGCCGCCTTATACTATGAAATGCTTCCTGCAGCCGGAGAAGTAATGTGTTGGCACTTAAGCCGTCTCCTGCTAAAGCCGCAGCTCGCGGAGCGACTGTCTGGTGGGCAGGAGCAAGGCAGAATGGGTGCCCACATAAAAAATGGCTAAGGACCCAAAGCATGTGCATAGTTTAAGCCGGCTTCCCGCCTTCTACGACCGGCTGTTGAGCAGGCGACCGGCCGGTTTCTACTTAACTTGCTAAAACGTTCTAAATCGGCTAAGTACTTGCCTTCCTGAAAATAGCTAAGTACTTGACCCAGCCACAGTCCGTAGAGCGGCTGTTCGGCTGGCAAGACGGCAACTAAGGGAGGGCGGCAAAGGGAAAAGCCAAAACAGCATAAAGCAAGGAAAGATAGAACTCGGAAAAATATTTTACATAGCAAAAGGCCCTTGGCCGATATTCAACGGAAGTTTGAGATACACCCCGCAGGTGGAATTGTGCAAAATAAACAAGTTCGTCGAGACTGATAGGCAGGCAAAGCAAAAGATAAACTGGCGGCCTAGGGAGCGGCAGACAGGTTCGGTGGATCCGAGGAGTCAGTGGCGCCGGTTGGTGGAGCGGCCGGCTAGTCAGTCTCCGCTTGGTCGCCTCCAGTAGTAGCTGGCTCGCTTGGGCGTGGCTCGTTGCTGGAGGCGCGGTCGAGCTGAGGCTGGTCGTCCGCTCCGACCTCTGGCGCCTCCTCTTCGCCTTCCTCCTCCTCCTCGCCTTCTTCCTCGCCGCTGGAGCCGATCACCTCGGCCGAGTCCTCGCCGTCCTCCGGGTTCAGCCCGAACCATTCTGGTGGCGCCTCGGCGCCGTTCTAAACCCGCTCCAGGACGAAGACGCTGGTGTCGGTGTACTCGACGATTGCCGCCGCGCGCTTGACAAGGTCATCTTCCACGACCGCCAACTCCTCCTGAGCCTCCAGCCGAAACGTGGCCAGCTGGGCTAGACTTAGCCCAGGGTACCGCGCCTTGACGAATTCCAAGGCCCAGCGCGCTCTAGCCCGGGCCGAGGAGCCCTTCCAGGCCTCAAGACGGCCGACCGCCACCTCCAGCTAGTCGGCAGTCCGACTGGGAGTGCGCAGTGCCGGCATGTCCGGCCACAGGGTGGCGATTGCCTGGGCGCCGGCACGCTGAAGACGGCGCAGCATCCGCTGAGCCGGCCGAAGACGGGCCTCGATGCTCAGGAGCTGCTCGCTAAGGGTTCGGGGGGCGTCGACAGCGATCTGCGTGCCTTCCGCCCTCCATCCTTCGCGATCAGCTTCAATGGCCTGATTGGCGGCGTCAGAGTGACCAAGGAAGAAGTCTGCCAAAACAGAAAGCAAAGAGCCAAAGTCAGAAACAAGAGGCCGACTCGACCAGCAGCCGGCAACTCAAAGAAGGAAAAAGAGGGAAGCTCACCATCAACTATGTCTTCAATCTCATGAAAGCCGGAAGTCAACATCGCCTCCTTGTCGGTCCAGGCGGAGCGTTCGGTCGCGAACTCAGCAAGGAGGCCGGTCTCCTTGTCCCCCACCTCCTTGTGGGCCTTCTTGAGAAGCTCCGCCTGCTCCGCCAGTTGCGCGACCAGCCGGTCACGCTCTTCAGCCAGCTTGCCGCACTCCTCCTCCTTAGCGCGCAGCGCGGTGTTGGCTTCGCCCAGCTGCTGCTGCTGCTGCAAGACGGCGTTGGCCTCTGCAGAAGAAAAGAAGGAAGGGAAAGGCATTAGTAACAAGCAGAAAGAAGAACAATTGCCGGGAAGATCCGGCCCGACTGCTCAGCAGTCGGCCCGAATCTCGGGGACTACAGCCCGCGGGTGTGCCAGCGCGCCCCCGTAGAGAAAGAAGAGGACTTACTTCGGCTCTCCGACAAGTCGGCAGCACGTTGATCCAACTCATGGACTTTGGAGTTGAAGGCGGCCGCACGGAGGTTATGATAATCCTGCAGCAAGGATATCAGTGCTCAGAGCCTGCTAATTAAAAGTTCCGAGCCGCCTGCTCAGCAGCCGGCCCGGAACTCGGGGACTACACCCAGTGGGTGCGCTGACGCGCCCCCATGAAGCAATACAAGAGTTAAAAACGAAGAAGCAAGAAGTGTACCCGGATGGCCTCTCGCGATGCCAGGAACGTCTTGTTGCAGTCCTTGATAGCGTCGGCCTCGGCACGGAGTTTAGCTTGAACATCCAGGATCGCCTTGTTCAGAGGGCCCGTCCTGCCTCCCCGCACCCATCCAGTGGGCGCGGCGCTGGTCGCCTCGGTGTCCGGGATCGAGGAGCTTGCGGCGCCGGTCTCCAGCGGGCGTGGCGCCGAAGCCGCCTTTGCGAGTCAGCGGCGCGTCGGTGTGCAGACCTCAGGAGTCGGGCCCGTCACCACCTCGTGTCCGGTTGGCGGCACCGGTGGGTCCGCCGGCTGCTCGCCTTGCGCGCTCCCGGACGGCGGCGGTGGAGGCACAATCACGTCCGGCATGGCGACGTCGCCGCCGTCCCTCTCCATGATCCGGTGTTCGTCGCCGGCTTCCCCAGTCTGCGCCACGAACTCCGGTGGTGGCGGCGCGGAGTTCAGGGGGGTGATGAATATCGCCGACTGGCGGTGCGCGGCTTCCTCGGCCTGCTTCTTCGCCGCGTCGGCTGCCTCGGCCTCCGCCAGTTTCTTCAGGGCGTCGGCTTCCGCCTTCTCCGCTTCCACCTTCTCTAGGCGGGCGGCTTCCTGCTCCTCGCGCGCTTCCCGCGCGTTCCGCTCTGTCGCCTCCCGGAGGTCGGCGGCCGGATCGATCCGCCGAGTGGTGGTGGAAGTCTCCGCCGACCCCACGGAGGCGGCGGCCGACTTCTCAAGAGAAAGCGGGGCCCTAGATCAAAGGAAACAAAACAAAGAAACTCAGACAAGATCGGCAAGGAAGGAGAAAGTATGAGATGAAGGCGGTACTTACGCGGAAACCAGCTGCGGCTCCTTCACCACCTTGCAGAAGCGGATGGCCTTTGTGGCCGCTTCATCCCGCTTGGTCGCCGCGGCCGAGCCCTTGGGCTTCTTCGGCCGGCTACCGAACAAGCTCGGCGCGACCCTATGTTTTTCCGCGCCACCTTGGGCATCCGGCGCGGCAGACGAGCTCACGCCTGGCTGGCCGGACCCTGGCTGGTGGCGCGGGGCGACTTCCCCCGCATCATCGTCAGGCCAGTCCTCGAGGCTGGCTCCGATCCTCGAGCCGCCCGCTTCGCCGCCTCCTCCCTCGGCGTCGTCCTCCAAGGCCGCCGCCCCCCAAGTCGGGGTCGTCGACGTTGCTCTCCGCTCGGTCGGGGAGGAATTGGCGCTCAGGCCCCGCGGCGCCGACTGCCGGCTGGAGGAGGGGGCTCTGTTCAAAGGCCGATTGGTCAGGTTGGACAGGCCGAACTCGGCAACAAAAAGGATAGAGAAAAGAAAGATAACTTACCATAGGCGGGGGGTCGGTGCGTGAATACGGCTCCTTGCCAAACCGCCACTCCTCCGTGAGCTCGCAGTTCGCAAGATAGTTCACCATGTGAGCTACCTCTGCGTGAGGCATCTCCTTGGTGCACAGCCGGCTTGGGTCCCGATGCCCGCTCATCTGACAGATCATATGAGGGCAGCCCTGGAGCGGGAGCACTCGGCACGCCACGAAGGCGGACAGCAAGTCGGGCCCGGTCAGGCCCTCCGACTGTGTTAACACTCGAAGCCGCGCGATGGCGGCGGCTCCAGAAGGCTACAGTGTCATGGCCCAGTACGACCAGTTGGGCCGCCTCCCAGCCGGCGCGCCGGCTGCGTAAGTGTCAGGACCCCGATTCTAAGTCACACTGATCTAGCCTGTAACACCTCATATCACATTGCGGCCTCACGCACGGTACTCCCACGGGTGTCGCCTTACCATGGCCCGGGACCGTTTGCGCCTTTTGGCTCACGTATATGACAATGTCGCTAGCATCCATATGACAGAGAACCCGGGCCGACATGGCTAGTCGTGAACCCAAAGCGGCACTAACGTATGGGGACAGGCATACATGAATCAACACCGAACGTGTCGGTCAGCAGCGTGTGAATCCGGACTGTAGCACTGGGCTAACAGGACTCCGGGAACCCGGGCTGTAGCAGGCTAGGCAGGACTCCGGATGTCACCGCGTGACATTTCCCCGAAGGGACAGACACAGGAATGATATGAAACACATGCCGGCCAGTCAAGTGTCCAGAGCAGTAGTGCTGGGCTAGCAGGACTCCGGTGAACCGGGCTGTAGCGGACTACTATGGCTCAAGGAGGCACTAGACTACATTTCCCCATAAGAGAGGCTGCCAAGGATAAACAACTAGATTGTCGGATCCCACACATACCAAGCATTTCAATCATACACACAATATGCTCGATATGTGCAAATACAACATGGCATCACAACAAAACTCTACAACTCAAAGTACTTTATTTAAAGGGCTCCAGAGAGCCTTACATAACTTGTTCATACAGATAGGGGTCACATGACCCGACACTCAAGTCATACAATCATACAAACACATGCGGAAGCAACTTGTCTGGGTACAGACACTAGAAAGAAAGAAGGCTTGACGAAGCCTGTCTATCTACGTAGGCCCTTCACAAGCCTAGATCACCACCTGGGTGGCAAGTCACTCGTCGTCGTCGAGTTCTACATAGAACCCATCGGAAGGGGCGGCGTTGTCGTCTGAAAACAGTAATTGAAGCAACATGAGTACAAAGGTACTCAGCAAGTCTTACAACAGATCCTACTATACATGTTCATTCTCAAGAAGGTGGTGGAGTTATTGCAGCAAGCCAGCTTTGACTCTTGGCTAAGCTATCCTACGAGACACCACTTGAAAATAGTTTTCGCACACGAGTCCACTAATCACCATTTCAATACTCCACCGTGGATCCTCCCTCGTCATCCCACGAGAGAGCCATCCGCGGTACTCACACTTATCTTGAGGCTTTTAATAGTATCCATTTACTTGTCTATGAACTGCATAAGCGACCAAGTAGTCCTTTACCGCGGACGCGGCTATTCGAATAGTTTTATACCCTGCAGGGGTGTACTTCGTCACACACGCTCTCACCACTTACCGTCGCTACACGACATGTACTCGGAAACCATCAAGTGGAAGCCCAACGTGGGTGTCGGCCACAGCCTACCTAAACACTCAAGTCTCTAGTCCAGGTTTATCGCCTATTCAGGTTCCATCCGCAGGGAGTCCGGCCGAGGTTTCCACATACGGCCCCAAACGATGTGTGCAGGGTTCCCGGACACCAAACGGGCGACTCGGTACACCGTGCCACGAGCCTACCGCATTACAGCCCACCCCTTGGTCAGCGCTGTCCACGGCCTCCAGCTTACTACAAACACCAGAAACTACGTGCAACTCCTGGACAGAGGACAAGGGTGATTAAGAAGCCAAGGGGGTCCATTGGTTTCGGGCTCAATGCGTGGTAGTAGCTGAATCTTAAATCACGCATACAGATCTCAGTTCTTAGGGACGGTCTCAATGAAACAACCCACCATGTACTCCTACATGGCCTCCCATCGATACCTTTACCAAATCGTATTCAACACCTCACTCTCATTACCGACACACGCTTCCACTCTAGTTCATCACCCTGATGAGCCAGACCTGACACGACTCTAAGCGTAGCAAGCATAGCATTGTAGGAACACAACATGGCTCAATCAACTCCTACACATGCTAGTGGGTTTCATCTAGTTACTGTGGCAATGACAGGTCATGCAAAGGAAAGTGGGTTCAACTACCGCAACACATAGCAGTTTGAATCGCGTTGTCTTAATGCAGTAAATGAGAGCAGAAGCGAGAAGATGGGTTTGTATCGAAATGATCAATGGGTTGCTTGCCTGACGGAGTGGTGGTGGGATACTGCCCTTCAGTTGGATACTCGTGAATATCCTCGGAGGCAGGACCTACCACGATGAACACAACGAAGCACAATCAACACCAAGCAAGTGCAACAATATGATGCATGCATGAGACATGGCAAAATGGATGTATTGGGCTGATGCAACTAAGACCAGATGGGTTTGGACTATTTTGAATCAAAGATTCAAATTCCAAGTTCATAAATGGCCCATGTTAGTGCTTTATCTTGTTCTGCATTAAACAGTGGGTTAATTTGCTTAAACGTGCATGAAACCAGTACAGATGGATAGAATGGATTTTTCTGATCATTTTTCATATATAAATCTTTTCATTCTGAGCTATAGATTATTTTCTATGATTTTTTAAAGTTTGTGATAATTTCTGGAATTTCCTGTATAATAATAATTCCAGTAATTAAGTTACTTATTGCGTCAGCAGTGTGTCATGATGACGTCACCGGTCAACGGGGTCGTCCAGGTCAAACCTGACGTGTGGGTCCCCTGTGTCAGTGTCACTGTTAGATAATTAAACTAATTAGGATTAACTTAAATCTAACCCAGGTTAATTAGCAGGCGGGCCCCACTTGTCATTGACCCAGGGGGAGTCAAACCCCTGGTCAACTGGGCGGAAGCGCCGGCGTTTAGCCGCCGATGAGGCCAGACGCGGCGGTGGGGTGCGGGATCCGTGCTCCGGCGACCAAATGGGCGGCGGAGAGCATCTACTCGCAGCTGGGAACGAGCCGCATCGACTGGTGGTGGTGGTGGAGCTCGGGGTCGCCGGAATCGACGCCGGCGACGAGCTGTGCGGCTGCCGGGGTACGGGTGTAGTCGAACCCGTCGCTAGAGAGCACGGCGAGGGGCGTGCGATGGTGCTACGGGCTCCTGGCAATGCAGTGAAGCTAACGGCCATGGTGGTGCGACCGTTGGATGGTCGGAGCCTCGTCGGCGACGAGCTCATGTGGCGGCGTGTGCGGTGCTGCTGGTTACGGTCGACGCAAAGGGTGGTAGCAAGAATGAGAGGATGGGGAAGGGGCAGGAGCTCACGGCAGAGGCGATGAGCTAGGTGGTGCTGTTGGGGACGAACTGCTGCGGTGTTGACGGCGAAGGGGATCTCCGGCGGTGGGCGGTGAAGGCGAGGTCGAAGTAGTGGCTTCGGGGCAAGCGAGCGCTCGGGGCTCGCCTTGCTCAAAGAAGAAGGCGACGGCGGAGCTGCTGGACATGGTCAGGTGACGCGGGGACGGCGGTGGCTACGGCTACGCCGGCGAGGTGGCAGCGGCTGCGTCGGCCATGGTGGAGGGAGGCGAGGGAGAGGTGCAGGGGGCGAATGGAGGTGTCCAGGGGCTCGGGGGCGCGACGTGGAGGTCGTCCAGCTCATCCACGGGCGAGGCGGCAAGCAGGTGGCGCCGTGGCGAGCTCGCGCACGCCGGCGTCACCTCTGTGCCTGCTCTGGCGGGAGCAAGCAGCTGACTGGCCATGGGCCAGCACAGTGCTGGGCCGCCAGGTGGGCTGCCAGGTAAGTTCCTTCTCTGCTTTCTGTTTTTCTTTTTATTTATTTCTGTTCTGTGTTTTGAAATAGTAGAAATACTATTCCATTTAGGAAAATCCTGAAAATATTCAGAGGCACCTTTGAAAATATTCTCAACAGCCTAAAAATACCTTCAAGATTATTTGGGCATTTTAAAATATTTATAGGATTTAAATTGCCCAAATGCAAATACTTATGGCTTGGTGAAAAATCCAGAATAGCCTCCAAAAATATGAAACCATTTTTGGCAGAGGTTTTAGCCAGGACCAAAGATGGTGAACATTTATGGAGGGCATTTCAGGTTCATTGAAAAGGATTTTAGTAAACCCTAGTTGTGTTCAGGGGGGTGCTGGGGGTTTCTGGCATCCCCATTTCAAGTTTCTGTGAAAAGTAGACATGATGCAACACTCTAATGCATGACTAGCTAGGATGTGACAACTCACCCCCACTCAAAAGAATCTCGTCCCGAGATTTAGGATCCGTTGGGAAGAAGGTGGGGTACTCAAGTCGAAGACGATCCTCCCTTTCGCAAGTAGCTTCTTTCTCGGAATGGTGTGACCATTGAACCTTAAGCGAACTCGGCGAATGGAAGGCATTTCTCCCAATCCATGCCGAAAGAGATGACAGAAGCTCGGAGCATATCCTCCAGAATTTGATTAACTCGTTCTACCTGACCACTTGATTGAGGGTGGAAGGCGGTGCTAAAGGAAAGACGAGTTCCCATAGCATTTTGGAAACTTTCCCAAAATCGAGAGGTGAAGAGACTTCCACGGTCTGAGTTAATTTCCAATGGAACACCATGAAGAGACACTATTCGGGAGATGTACAAGTCAGCTAGCTGGCTCGCGGTTATACTCTCACGAACAGGTAGGAAGTGGGCTACTTTGGAAAGACGATCGACAACAACGAAGATAGCATTATTCCCTCTCTTGGTCCTGGGAAACCCGGTAATGAAATCCATACCGACTTTATCCCATTTCCATTCAGGAATAGCCAAAGGTTGAAGGGTGCCAGCAGGCCGTTGATGCTCTGCTTTAACACGACGGCAGACGTCGCAATTAGCAATGTATTGAGCAATTTCTCTCTTCATCCTAGTCCACCAAAACCTCTGGCGTAGGTCTTGATACATTTTAGTACTACCGGGATGAATGGTGAGAGGAGATTCATGAGCTTCCTTAAGGATCAATCGCCTCAGGTTGCGTACCTTGGGAACCACTAGGCGGTCTCCAAAGAACACAACACCTTGGTCATCAACGGAGAAACAATCTGCAACTCCTTTCTTGATGTTTCTCTTAATACGGGAGATTCCCGGATCTACCTTCTGAGCTTTGATGATCTGATCCGTAAGGGTAGGTTTCGCCACCAGGGTGGATAGGAACCCTCGAGGAACAATGTGAAGGTTAAGCTTACAGAATTCCTCGTGGAGAAGTGGTTGACTTTGTTGTAACATCAAGTTGTTACAGTAAGATTTACGGCTTAGCGCATCAGCCATGACATTGGCTTTGCCCGAGGTGTAAGTTATTCCTAAGTCGTAATCTGTGATCAACTCGACCCAACGTCTTTGCCTGAGATTCAAATCCGGTTGGGTGAAGATGTATTTCAGACTTTGGTGATTAGTGAAAATCTCGCAACGATTACCGAGAAGGTAATGTCGCCATGTTTTGAGTGCATGGACTACGGCTGCAAGCTCTAGATCATGTGTGGGATAATTATCCTCATGTGGACGCAACTGTCGGGAAGCGTAGGCAATCACGTGACGATCTTGCATGAGTATGCAACCTAGTCCTTGTCGCGAGGCGTCACAATAGATAACAAAGTCCTTAGAAAAATCTGGTGGTATGAGTACGGGAGCAGATGTCAGGCGTCTTTTCAGTTCCTGAAAGTTGAACTCGCATTGTCGGGTCCACTCGAACTTTATCTTTCTTGAGGAGTTCAGTTAGAGGTTTAGCAACCTTGGAGAAATTCTCGACGAAGCGGCGACAGTAGCTCGCTAAGCCAAGGAAACTCCGAACTTGCTTGACCGATTCAGGTGGAGTCCAGTCAAGGATGGCTTGAACTCGCTCGAGATTGATAGCAATACCCTTACCAGAGATTACATGGCCTAGATAGGTCACTTCTGGCAACCAGAATTCACACTTAGAGAATTTAGCATAAAGGCGATGCTCTCGAAGTTTCGTCAATACTAGCCTAAGATGCTCGGCATGTTCTTCCTGATTCTTGGAGTAGATGAGTATATCATCGAGGTATACTACGACGAATTTATCCAAATACTCCATGAAGATTGAGTTCATTAACCGAGAGAAGGTGGCTGGAGCATTGGTTAAACCGAAAGACATGACGGTGTACTCGTATTGGCCATAACGAGTAACAAAGGCTGTTTTAGGAATGTCCCGTTCTTGATTTTGATTTGATGGTAGCCCAACCTCAAATCCATTTTAGAGAAGACTGAGGATCCAGCGAGCTGATCATACAGGTCGTTGATCCTGGGGAGCGGATACTTGTTCTTGATAGTGACTAGGTTGACAGGTCGGTAATCTACAACCATCTGATCCGTACCATCCTTCTTCTTGACGAAGAGGACGGGGCAAGCCCACGGAGAAGAACTAGGACGGATGAAACCCTTTTTCAAGGACTCATCGAGTTGTTTCTTAAGCTCGGCTAGCTCTAGGGGTGCCATCTTATAAGGTCTTCTAGAGATTGGGACGGTTCCTGGAACAAGATCTATTACGAACTTGACATCCCTGTCAGGTGGAATACCTGGCAGTTCTTCTGGAAAGACATCCGGGAAGTCACGGACTACCGGAACATCTTCAAGGTCTGGAAGAGGGTTGGCATTTAATGAGTAAAGCTGACGCTTAGACACTCGGGTCAAAACATTGACTGTCTTGCCCGACGGATGGGTGAGTTGAACAGTCCTAGTAGAGCAATCAATCTTAGCATAATGGGCTGACATCCAGTCCATACCCAAGATGATGTTTATGTCCGAGGACTTGAGAGCTATTAGTGATGCTAGGAAGACCAATCTGTCGACAAGAATTTCATTTCCATGGCTTATCCTAGAGGTTTGCCACTTAGAACCAGGGGTTTGAATTACCATGGAGGTGGGCATGTCACAAAATGTGGTGTTGTGCAATCGAGCATAGCTCTCAGAGATAAATGAATGAGATGCTCCAGTATCGAAAAGAACAGTTGTCGGATGGCAATTAACAAGGAGCGTACCAAGGACGACGTTGGGATCCTCATGAGTTTCTTCAGCTGAAACATAGCTGACATGGCCACGTGCAGTGGTGGCTGGCTTGGCGTAGTAAGTCTTTCCTGCTGGCTTACCACGGCCAACGGACTGTCCAGGTTGATTGGGGTTGTTTCGGGGGCACTCGCGCAAATAGTGACCCGTTTCTCCACACTTGAAGCACGTCACAACATTGGGGCGTGGAGCAGCATTAGCAGCGGGGCCACCATAGACCTTGGGCGGTGCATACTGCTGGTTGGGGCGGGGCGCCTCGAAGGATGGCCTCGGAGTGAACCTAGGTGGCAGAGCAGTGTTTGGAATCCAGACCCGGCGCTTCTGAGATCCGGAGCCGGATGAGGAACCAAAATCGCGAGAGTGCTTGCGTGTAGCGTCATAGTCAGTCTGTCCTATCTCAGTACCGATGGCCTTATTGACCAATTTCTGGAAAGAGGTGCACTCGTGCAGACGAAGATCACGGCGAAGCTCGGGGCTAAGTCCCTTGCGGAACCTTGCCTGCTTCTTGGTGTCGGTGGATACCTCTTCAGGAGCATAGCGTGCTAGATTTCCAAACTCACGGCTGTATGCATCCACGGTCAGTCTGCCTTGGGTGAAGTTGCAGAATTCTTCCTGCTTACGATCTATGAGACCCTCCGGAATGTGATGCTCACGGAAAGCCTCACTGAATTCAGCCCAAGTAGTGATTTGGCCGGCTGGGCGCATAGCCTCAAAGTTTTCCCACCAAAGGCTAGCAGGGCCTTCGAGGTGATAGGCAGCGTAGGTAACCTTATCAGCTTCGGCTACGTTGGCAGAACGTAGCTTATGGGTGATGCTGCGAAGCCAATCATCCGCATCGAGGGGCTCGACGGAATGGTTAAACTTCGGTGGGTACAACTTGATAAAGTCATTGATGGACACCAAGTCATTCCTCTGATGACGTGCAGTATTCTGCTCAATTCGCTCTAGCAAGCGGTTAGTCTCACGCTTGTTTCTTTCTGCCTCTAGCATGACTTCGGCCAGAGAAGGCGGTTGAGGCAGATTCTCCCCCATAACTGCATTGGCTTCACCCTGCGCCTGGACAGCAGGGTTGTTGCGGGTGTTAACCATCCTAGGAGAAACAAAACAACGGTTTAGACAAGGATGGCTAGATCTTGGAAGGGAAATGCGGAATGTAATGGATAACACGGAATGCAGAGATGATCACCAGTATGACATGGTAATATAGAAACTGACATATATATACCAACGGCCATACACACCATACATAGTTTAGTACAAGCCCAGGCTAGAGTACAGCTACGATGAAAGACGATACATCTCATCAGAGGCATTCCAAGCTCCTATACATTATTTTTCTACACCTCCGGAACATGATACACACCAAGTCGTATCCCACAAGACACGCAGGACTGTGGGGAATACAACTGTTACAATACTAGTGGACCTACCACCAACTCAGACGTCTCCGTAGTAATCTTCATAGAAGTCACCACCATGTCCTGGGAGCTGAACATGATCATCTGGAAACAGTCGGTCCTGTGGAGCTTGCGGTCCATAAGGACTCGGGTGTGGCCTTGGTCCAACAAACGGTGGCAGACGGGGTCCACGAGGAGGGGTGATGCCTCCTACATCACGCCATTCCATACATTCTGGCAGACTAGACCGCACGGGGTACAAGTCCCTCATGTCCATATATCCGGCCTGCACGGCAGGTGCAAACCGTGTCAGAGTGGCCCAGTGATCAGAACGAGCATTAAAGAGCTCCATTCGCAAGGCCCGATTCTCACGGTCCTTGTCCTCAAGCATCTCGGTGGTGGTGCGGAGTAGTGAATCCTCATGGGTAGGATCACAGTAAGTAGCCTGATAGTACCCCTGTGCCCCAGGGAGTGATGCTGGCATATAGCGGAAGTCAGTGTTCTGAAGCAAGGCAGTTCTGGCTCGTATGATAGTCATCATCGAGTAAGCTGCGTCCTGCATGGACATCTCGATGGTAACCCCAAGTCCATAAGAGCAATGGAGGGGTTCAGTAGCTCCAGGATAGGAAGGGTAAATCCTGACTGTGCAAAAATATTGGATTTGATTAAAGTCTCGAAACTGCTCCTCGACGGTATACTCGGGATACCGCCGATAGCCTGTCTCAACCATCACTCGGACCAGCATGGCCGTGTGAACAGGTACGCCGAGGCACCGGGTCAGACGAACCACTTGATTCTGGGAACGGGTGGCCATCTGAAAGCACGGAATAATGCAAGGCATTAGTATTTCTAGGAGAATTCGGACAGCATAACGGTTGTAAATGCTCGGAAAAAGATTTGAGACATTCGCAACAGTTTGCAATACCACTCAACAACATCATATCAAGGTTCTGGTTCAACCGACAACATACTAAAGGTAGCAGAAACTGAACCGAAGCATGGAACCAACAATCCTATAAGTTACTACGGATTAGTAACACGTGAACCTGATAGAGAGAAGAGAGCCTAGTCCTTAACCCACGTAGAATGAGAAGAGAATGACTCAGATCAGAGGGCATGAGGTAAAGAGTAAAAGCGCCTTACGTTCCCTCCCACAATCAATTCCCCTACATATAACTAAAGCATTTCTAGACTCGACATCGACCAGTTTGGCTTAACGCACCTACAGGCAGTCCGGCTCTGATGCCAACGCTGTCAGGACCCCGATTCTAAGTCACACTGATCTAGCCTGTAACACCTCATATCACATTGCGGCCTCACGCACGGTACTCCCACGGGTGTCGCCTTACCATGGCCCGGGACCATTTGCGCCTTTTGGCTCACGTATATGACAATGTCGCTAGCATCCATATGACAGAGAACCCGGGCCGACATGGCTAGTCGTGAACCCAAAGCGGCACTAACGTATGGGGACAGGCATACATGAATCAACACCGAACGTGTCGGTCAGCAGCGTGTGAATCCGGACTGTAGCACTGGGCTAACAGGACTCCGGGAACCCGGGCTGTAGCAGGCTAGGCAGGACTCCGGATGTCACCGCGTGACATTTCCCCGAAGGGACAGACACAGGAACGATATGAAACACATGCCGGCCAGTCAAGTGTCCAGAGCAGTAGTGCTGGGCTAGCAGGACTCCGGTGAACCGGGCTGTAGCGGACTACTATGGCTCAAGGAGGCACTAGACTACATTTCCCCATAAGAGAGGCTGCCAAGGATAAACAACTAGATTGTCGGATCCCACACATACCAAGCATTTCAATCATACACACAATATGCTCGATATGTGCAAATACAACATGGCATCACAACAAAACTCTACAACTCAAAGTACTTTATTTAAAGGGCTCCAGAGAGCCTTACATAACTTGTTCATACAGATAGGGGTCACATGACCCGACACTCAAGTCATACAATCATACAAACACATGCGGAAGCAACTTGTCTGGGTACAGACACTAGAAAGAAAGAAGGCTTGACGAAGCCTGTCTATCTACGTAGGCCCTTCACAAGCCTAGATCACCACCTGGGTGGCAAGTCACTCGTCGTCGTCGAGTTCTACATAGAACCCATCGGAAGGGGCGGCGTTGTCGTCTGAAAACAGTAATTGAAGCAACATGAGTACAAAGGTACTCAGCAAGTCTTACAACAGATCCTACTATACATGTTCATTCTCAAGAAGGTGGTGGAGTTATTGCAGCAAGCCAGCTTTGACTCTTGGCTAAGCTATCCTACGAGACACCACTTGAAAATAGTTTTCGCACACGAGTCCACTAATCACCATTTCAATACTCCACCGTGGATCCTCCCTCGTCATCCCACGAGAGAGCCATCCGCGGTACTCACACTTATCTTGAGGCTTTTAGTAGTATCCATTTACTTGTCTATGAACTGCATAAGCGACCAAGTAGTCCTTTACCGCGGACGCGGCTATTCGAATAGTTTTATACCCTGCAGGGGTGTACTTCATCACACACGCTCTCACCACTTACCGTCGCTACACGACATGTACTCGGCAACCTTCAAGCGGAAGCCCAACGTGGGTGTCGGCCACAGCCTACCTAAACACTCAAGTCTCTAGTCCAGGTTTATCGCCTATTCAGGTTCCATCCGCAGGGAGTCCGGCCGAGGTTTCCACATACGGCCCCAAACGATGTGTGCAGGGTTCCCGGACACCAAACGGGCGACTCGGTACACCGTGCCATGAGCCTACCGCATCACAGCCCACCCCTTGGTCAGCGTTGTCCACGGCCTCCAGCTTACTACAAACACCAGAAACTACGTGCAACTCCTGGACAGAGGACAAGGGTGATTAAGCCGAGGGGGTCCATTGGTTTCGGGCCCAATGCGTGGTAGTAGCTGAATCTTAAATCACGCATACAGATCTCAGTTCTTAGGGACGGTCTCAATGAAACAACCCACCATGTACTCCTACATGGCCTCCCATCGATACCTTTACCAAATCGTATTCAACACCTCACTCTCATTACCGACACACGCTTCCACTCTAGTTCATCACCCTGATGAGCCAGACCTGACACGACTCTAAGCGTAGCAAGCATAGCATTGTAGGAACACAACATGGCTCAATCAACTCCTACACATGCTAGTGGGTTTCATCTAGTTACTGTGGCAATGACAGGTCATGCAAAGGAAAGTGGGTTCAACTACCGCAACACACAGCAGTTTGAATCGCGTTGTCTTAATGCAGTAAATGAGAGCAGAAGCGAGAAGATGGGTTTGTATCGAAATGATCAATGGGTTGCTTGCCTGACGGAATGGTGGTGGGATACTGCCCTTCAGTTGGATACTCGTGAATATCCTCGGAGGCAGGACCTACCACGATGAACACAACGAAGCACAATCAACACCAAGCAAGTGCAACAATATGATGCATGCATGAGACATGGAAAAATGGATGTATTGGGCTGATGCAACTAAGACCAGATGGGTTTGGACTATTTTGAATCAAAGATTCAAATTCCAAGGTCATAAATGGCCCATGTTAGTGCTTTATCTTGTTCTGCATTAAACAGTGGGTTAATTTGCTTAAACATGCATGAAACCAGTACAGATGGATAGAATGGATTTTTCTGGTCATCTTTCATATATAAATCTTTTCATTCTGAGCTATAAATTATTTTCTATGATTTTTTGAAGTTTGTGATAATTTCTGGAATTTCCTGTATAAGAATAATTCCAGTAATTAAGTTACTTATTGCGTCAGCAGTGTGTCATGATGACGTCAGCGGTCAACGGGGTCGTCCAGGTCAAACCTGACGTGTGGGTCCCCTGTGTCAGTGTCACTGTTAGATAATTAAACTAATTAGGATTAACTTAAATCTAACCCAGGTTAATTAGCGGGCAGGCCCCACTTGTCATTGACCCAGGGGAGGTCAAACCCCTGGTCAACTGGGCGGAAGCGCCGGCGTCTAGCTGCAGACGAGGCCAGACGCGGCGGTGGGGTGCGGGATCCGTGCTCCGGCGACCGAATGGGCGGCGGAGAGCATCTACTCGCAGCTGGGAACGAGCCGCATCGACTGGTGGTGGTGGTGGAGCTCGGGGTCGCCAGAATCAACGCCGGCGACGAGCTGTGCGGCTGCCGGGGTACGGGTGTAGTCAAACCCGTCGCTAGAGAGCACGGCGAGGGGCGTGCGATGGTGCTACGGGCTCCTGGCGATGCAGTGAAGCTAATGGCCATGGTGGTGCGACTGTTGGATGGCCGAAGCCTCGTCGGCGACGAGCTCGTGCAGCGGCGTGTGCGGTGCTGCTGGTTACGGTCGACGCAAAGGGCGGCAGCAAGAATGAGAGGATGGGGAAGGGGCAGGAGCTCACGGCAGAGGCGATGAGCTAGGTGGCGCTGTCGGGGACGAACTGCTGCGGTGGTGACGGCGAAGGGGATCTCCGGCGGTGGGCGGTGAAGGCGAGGTCGAAGTAGTGGCTTCGGGGCAAGCGAGCGCTCGGGGCTCGCCTTGCTCGAAGGAGAAGGCGACGGCGGAGCTGCTGGACACGGTCAGGTGACGCGGGGACGGCGGTGGCTACGGCTACGCCGGCGAGGTGGCAGCGGCTGCGTCGGCCATGGTGGAGGGAGGCGAGGGAGAGGTGCAGGGGGCGAATGGAGGTGTCCAGGGGCTCGGGGGCGCGACGTGGAGGTCGTCCAGCTCATCCACGGGCGAGGCGGCAAGCAGGTGGCGCCGTGGCGAGCTCGCGCACGCCGGCGTCACCTCTGTGCCTGCTCTGGCGGGAGCAAGCAGCTGACTGGCCATGGGCCAGCACAGTGCTGGGCTGCCAGGTGGGCTGCCAGGTCAGTTCCTTCTCTGCTTTCTTTTTTTCTTTTATTTATTTCTGTTCTGTGTTTTGAAATAGTAGAAATACTATTCCATTTAGGAAAATCCTGAAAATATTCAGAGGCACCTTTGAAAATATTCTCAACAGCCTAAAAATACCTTCAAGATTATTTGGGCATTTTAAAATATTTATAGGATTTAAATTGCCCAAATGCAAATACTTATGGCTTGGTGAAAAATCCAGAATAGCCTCCAAAAATATGAAACCATTTTTGGCAGAGGTTTTAGCCAGGACCAAAGATGGTGAACATTTATGGAGGGCATTTCAGGTTCATTGAAAAGGATTTTAGTAAACCCTAGTTGTGTTCAGGGGGGTGCTGGGGGTTTCTGGCATCCCCATTTCAAGTTTCTGTGAAAAGTAGACATGCTGCAACACTCTAATGCATGACTAGCTAGGATGTGACAGTAAGCCGGCAAGTTGACCCAGCCGCCCTCCTGGAAGACACTCTTCACGTAGAAGTACGACCGCTGCCACATCTTCACCGACTTGATCAGCGTGATGGGAGGAAACGGATTTTCGGCCG
Source organism: Triticum aestivum (assembly GCF_018294505.1). NCBI lineage: Eukaryota > Viridiplantae > Streptophyta > Magnoliopsida > Poales > Poaceae > Triticum > Triticum aestivum. The sequence goes on from NC_057799.1 coordinate 610,168,283, forward strand.
CCGGCCTCCGCACCGCAATAAAAGCGCCACATTGAGCCGGCACGCCCGCGACGAGGGTGCCGAGCTTGGTATAGAAGAACTCCCCCCAAAGCTCGATGGTGGGGAGGACGCCGAGGAAGCCTTCGCACAAAGTGACGAAGGCGGACAGCAGCACCACCGTGTTCGGGGTAAGGTGGTGCGGCTGAAGACCGTAGAACTCGAGGAAGGACCGGAAGAAGCTGCTCGCCGGCAGGCTGAGGCCGTGCAGGCAGTGCGAGCGGAAGACGACCCGCTCGCCCTCCTCCGGCGCCGGCGAGATCTCCCTCTCTGGCGTGAGGCGGACCTTCACGTAGTCCTTGCCGGGCAGCTGCCGCGTCTGGCGGAGAAAGTCGATGTGGTCGTCATGAACCTCGGAGCCGTCCCATGCTCTAGAGCGCGCCATGGGGGCGTGGGGTTGGAAGATGAGCTCATCGGAGACGAACCACTGCAGCTCTCAGCGTGGCTTGGAGGCGCTACGGCGAGAGGAAGAAGAAGGAGAAAAGAATGGGGCGGAGGGGCGCGCGTGCTCCGCCGCTCCCCCTCCTCCCCATACTTATAGGCCTACGGGCTGCGAAGCCGAGGGGGCGATCATGGGATTTACTGCGCCCACGACCCTACGCCCCCACGTTTATCGCGCGAGTTACTGCGCGCAGTAACTCCGTGGAAAAACTCAACCGCCCGCCTCGGTTGCAGCGGATCCGCTCGTGTGCCGAGGTCCGGTAGTGGCGGGCCCCGCCAGCAGGCGTGTCCCATCACAAGCGTGGGATGGCAGACTGGCCCGGCCGCTCGACGCCACGTGACATGCCCACAGCGAGCGGCAGCCTGGAGGCTTAGCAAGCACACCACTTGGTTCCCGCCGTCGCATTCGAAGTTTGGATAAGTCAGACTGGACGAGACCGACTCCCGCCAGTCGGCTCGGCAGAAGTCGCACGAAGCTCCACCTCAAGCCCTCAGAGAAAGAAACTGCTGAGGCTCCTCGGCTGCTCAGCCGCGGCACCTCACCAGCTTCGGGGACTACTGTCGGAGTAATGGGCCACGGGTAGGCTAACCCGAGCCCCTGAGCCTTTCAAGACAACGAGGCTGGCGGCGCCCCTCGAGGCGTCAAGACGAGGTGCCGCCTTCTGGTGGCCGGCTGAAGGAATAGCCGGCTGCCCGTAGATGACCGAGTTCCAGAAGCCGGCATCAAGACAAGCCGACTCCTAGTGGGCGGCTTCCAGAGAAGCCGGCCCCTAGCAGTCGGCCCAAGGCGCCAACGAAGCCTGCGCCTTCATCAAGAAAGACAAGACAGGGAGTGGCTACAGTGTAGCCCATCCCTCCCAAATCCAGGGATGGGCGTGGCCACAGTGCACCGTACCAGCGGAGATCTCTGCCCGGCGCGGCACTGTTGCCACTCCACCCCTGACATCACCATAAGCAGGCGGAGCCCTGCTCCCACAACGGCCTGTCGGTACGGTCCAAGGACGACGGGCCCCACTGATCAGCGAGAGCCCGGAAGACGGCTAGAGCCCCACCAGTCGGATCCGAGGGAGGACGGCCCCCAGCAGTCGGCCCGCCCCTTCCTCGGGGCCCACTCACCATTAACCAGACGAGACACGGAGTGGCTACAGTAGTCGCCCGCCAAGCGGCGGGGCTGTAGCCACGCTCCCCTGACTGAGCCGGCGTCATTAGCATCACGGCTATAGTGATCAGCAGCCGACAAGACCCGCGAGCGGCAGAGGCGGCCTGTCGACTCCGTACCAGACCAGTCGGCGGGGCCCATCAGGCGGCGGGCCCCAGCAGCCGGCGGAGAAGCCGGCCACCAGAGAGACTGACAGTCGGGTCCTACTTCCGGCCGGATTACTATTGTACCCCTGGGGGGTAGGCCTATATAAACCCCCCACGGCACCCATGCAAAGGGTTCCCAACCTGTTAGAACTAGATCAACCCATAGAGAAAGGAGAGAGCTAGCCTTGCTTTCTTCCACCTCTAGCAAACAGCTCGAGGAGCACCATTGTACTCACTAGTGCCTTAGTGATCATGCGGAGACCCCGCAGAGCAGGACTAGGGGTGTTATCTCCTAGGAGAGCCCCGAACCGAGGTAAAGTGCGCCAGCGTTCGTCTCTACGCCTTATCCCGCTTCCAGGCACCGGCGACGTTCTACTCGCTCCCACCATGATAAGCCATCCATTGGCATATGTCGCACCCACCCCCGACATACGTACTAGTTAATCAATAGTTGGCCCACCTTACATCCTCACAAAGTGTCTTGGGTCTCGTGTTGCAGCTAGCTCTACTAACCAAGAGCCCGCTTCTCTTCTCTTTCCTCCAACTAATAAGCACATATATATTATTCTATTCCTTATAGCCAGACTACCCACAGTGGGAGTAACATAGGTAGTAACATCACACATATCTAGACAAAATAGATGATGTGGCAAGCAATAAATGAATAAATGGAGGAAAGTGGATATGTGTGATGTTACTACCTATGTTACTCCCATTGTGGTATAATCTTACTATAGTATGAGACTACCCACAATGGGAGTAACATAGGTAGTAACATCACACATATCTAGATAAATTAAGTAGATTATGTGGCAAGCAATAAATGAAGAAAGAGAGGAAAGTAGTAACATAGCTAGTTACTAGTAGTATGAGTAACATCACATGTACATATCAAGGCAAGATGTGTCTATAGCCTAATAAATGAAGTGTTGCATGTTACCACACATATATGTTACCCCCCACTATAGAGGTAGTAACATAGACTAGTAACACATGGGCATGTTACTAGTCTATGTTACTACCCATTGTGGCTAGTCTGAGTAACATCACACATCTCAAGGCAAGATGAGTCTATAGCCTAATAAATGAAGTGTTGCATGTTACTACACATATGTTACTCCCCACTATAGAGGTAGTAATATAGACTAGTAACATTCTATGTTACTACCCATTGTCGCTAGTCTTATGTCACTCTATTGTGTACTTACTTGCTCTAATGCATAGTATCATAGAGTAGCTAGTATCATATGTAGTACTTTATTTATATTTTCATGCATGACACATTGTAGCATAACATTTATTATGATACGGTTTCATGATAAGATACTTAACCCTCTCTTTCTTCATTTAATTAATTCTAAGACAGCTCATCAAAATTGCCTAGTTGGCATGCATGATACTAGCTATGATACCCCCTTACTATCAGCCTAGCAAAGGTGTACAGATCATTTGTGCGTCGCTTTGTGAGTTTTCATCCGTTTGTTCGAGAAGCGGGGAGAAGTTTCAAACATTTCGGCCACGAGGTGCGGCCACTGGCGTAGGCCTAGTTGGTATTTTAATTACAAAAAATTCAGATGGAGTTCGGACATCATCAAAATCGATGTGTGCCTGTGGCGTGCTCTCACGACCCCGTGGAAAAAATTGGTAAAGTTTGGCACAAGTTTTGATGACCGCTCCTTCCAAACCGGAGCATCTCACATGAAGGATCATGGTTTTCCAAAAGGAGACGTGTCAATTCAAACTCCTGTGGCCGGTGACTTCATCGTTTGGCCTCATAAAGATTTCCATGGTACGCAATCACCATTATACCACGGGTTTGATTTTTGGCGCATTTCAGGTATCGTTAGCTATATTTAAGACATTTTTTGAGATTAACGTGCATTTTGTGCATAAAAATAAAATTACAACCGAAACTGCATGTGCTGTCAAAAGTATTGAGGATCGCCGTTCGATCTGGGAGCATCCAACCGTGCAGACGTACGATCCATGGGGTTTGGATTCTGGCCAATCAGAAAGCACGACTCAGATCATGGGCGGGGTGGCGGGATTTGGTCGGCACACGGCTTTCATCAACGAACCGTGTGCTATTCGCAAACCAGATTGCATATTTTTGTTCACACATACTGTAGTGAGATCGATTGAGTGTGCTACCTCTATGATATAATAATAATAACAACAACAAAAAAAGTTCATATTCATTGCCTGAGCTGACAGCATATCAAGTTCAACATTTTAACGGTTCTTACATCAACAGAAAACCGGGCATAACTCACAAATTTAGTACACGCGACAGTTCTAAATTGAACGAATTAAGTTGCAGGGTAGGCATAAAGACTACTCTTATGGCTTAATTCCCATGTACATGGGGAAACTGGGATCATTACGTTGACCCCGAATGAACTTGGGGTTTTTGATGATTTTACGCTTCTCTGTTGCACTGGTGTGTGATCCCTTGGCTGGCAACTCATCAAAATCATCGTACTCGTCTTGATCGGCAACATCGTCGACACCCAGTACCCTTCTCTTCCCATGCATCGCTAAATGGCCGTTCTTATGCAAGGGGTCTTCCACAAAGAAAATCTGGGTAGCATCGCTGGCAAGAATGAATGGGTCCGCGTGATATGCCATCGTTGTCCTGTTAACACTGGTCTTCCTGTACTCATCAATACTTACCTGACCAAGAGGGATCCATGCGCACCTGAATAATGCCACCTTAACTTTCACATAGTCAAGCTCCCAAATCTCTTTGATGGTTCCATAGTATACCCTTTTATGAGCTTCATTTACAGTCATGCATTCTATTCGAACAGAGCTGTTCTAATACGAGGTCTTCTTATCACGTTCCTCAGTGTAGAACGTGTATCCATTTATGTCATATGCTTGGTACGTCAACACCGTAGGTGATGGCTTTTGTGCCAACCACGTAGCAATGTCATCGATGGATCCTTGTGCCAAACGATTCTTCAGCCATTCGGCGTACTTCTTAGTGTGCTCCTTCATCTCCACTTCTGATGAAGGCACCATTGGTAAGAAGCTTTGGCGTATCTCCGCCAAGTGTTCTTTGGCATAAGCGATGAGAACTGGGTTGTTAAGCAGTACCGTCAAATGGGCTTTCTCTACCAATTCTTCGAGTGCAGCAATTTGCGTGCCAGCAAGGGCTGGCTTACCTTTCAGCCTTCCCTCATGGCGAGAGAGGGGCAAACCTATAGGTCTTTTTTTCATGTATTCGGTGCAAAACTCAACCACCTCCTTCGCGGTATAACCTTGTAGGATGCTTGCCTCTGGATGGTTTCGGTTCCGACAAAAGCGCTTCAGTATTCCCATGAACCGCTCGAAGGGATACATGTTGCGAACAAACACAGGACCACAATACTTTATCTCGTCGACAAGGTGCACAGTGAGATGGACCATGACATCAAAGAATGACGGTGGGAAAAACATCTCTAGGTTGGACAATATTCTTGCAATATCATCTTGCATATGATCCAACTCTTCAGGGTCTACAACTTTCTGCCATAGTTGGTTGAAGAAATCACAGAGGTCAATGAGTGTGTTTCTTATATCTTTGTCCATCAGATTCCTGATGGCCACCGGGAGGATTTGTGTCAACATTACGTGGCAATCATGTGACTTAATGTGTCCCAACTTCATTTTACCTGAGCTCACATCCACGAGACTTTTGATGTTTGCACAGTAGGAAGAGGGTGTTTTAACTGAGAACAAATAGGTGAAGAACTGTGTGCTTCTTTTGTACTGAAATTGTAACTCTGGCGAGCTTTGATGAATTTGTCATCATCTTCTGCTTCACTCTTGCATTGTGATTGATCAGCAAGCATATCGAGCCGTGAACCGTCACCATCCTTTCTTTTACCTTTAATCTTGAGCAAAGTACCAAGGATGCTTTCACATACGTTCTTCTCTACGTGGATGACATCGATGCAGTGACGTACATGTAGAATCTCCCAGTAAGGTAATTTCCAGAACACCGATTTCTTCTTAAACACTTGATCCTTGGGTGTTAGTTTCACCGTCAAAGGGTGGTTCTTGCCAAGCACAACATTAAATTTTTTTAGCCATGTTGTGGACCACCTCCCCTTCATAGGGTCTTGGGCCCTCAGCTGCCTCTGCCGTACCATCAAATTCAGCTTTCCTCTTTCGGTATGGGTGATTTTTCCTTAAGAACCTACGATGACGCAAATACACTGTTTTGCACGAGTTGGGAAGTCTTCTGCTAGTTGTCATATCCATGCATGTGACACACCCTACATCTCCCCTTGTTTTCTGCCCCGATGTGTTACCTAATGCCGGCATATCTTGAATGGTGTGCACCAGCATCGCATGTAGATCGGAAATCTCCTTTCCTGTAAGCATCATAACATTTTACAGCAGGCGCATCTATCCACACTGTCAGCAGTTCTTCTACCAGTAGCTGAAAGTAAATGTCGATGTCATTTCCAGGTTGCTTCGGGCCTTGGATAATCATTGACATCATAATGTATTTTTTCTTCATCCACAACCAAGGAGCTAGGTTATATATGCACAGAAGCACCGGCCATGTGCTGTGATTGGTGCTCATATCACCAAAAGGATTCATCCCGTCAGTACACTCCCCGAGCCTTATACTTCTAGGATCCTTGGCAAAATTTTCAAACTTGTTGTCGATTAATTCCCACTGAGCCCCATCTTTCGGGTGCCTCATGAACCTATCCGCAATTCGCTCATCATGATGCCACCGCAACCTCTTTGCCTCTCTAGGGTTTGCAAACAAACGCCTCAACCTTGGAATTAAAGGCAAGTACCAAACAGCCTTGAACGGGATTCCTGTCTTGATCTCGTCGTCCAATTTGTACTTGTCCTTTGCTCTCATGCGCTTGTATCGTGCATGCTTGCATGTGGGACATGCACGAAAATCTTTGTACTCACCACGGTACAATATACAATCATTCACACAAGCGTGTATCTTCTGTACTTCAAGGTCCAATGGGCAAACAATTTTCTTCGCTTCATTCGTGCTTCTGGGGAGCACATTATCTTACAGAAGAATATCTTTGAAAATACCTAAGATCTCTGTGAAACCCTTGTTTGATAGACCGTTTGCTGCTTTAAATTTGAGAAGCACCAGGGTGGCACTCAACCTGGAATATTTATTTTTGCAACCTGGATACAATTCTTTCTTGGAGTCTGCATCAATGGTCAGCAGATCCTTGTACCCAATCATATCCTTTTCTGGGCCCTCGAAATCTGCAATCATAGCAGCAAAATCTGGCATATCAAGATCGTTGTCATCTGCGTGGACGTCTTGGTTTTCCAGTGGGCGTTTCGGCTTTCCGGTGTTCCATTGGTAGCTTGACGCCTCTGCCCTGATGTTAGATTCAACATCCATGTGACACTGATCGGGGTTTGGCATCTCGCTGCCCTGGGTATCTTCATCCATGACCTCCTCTTCACCGTGTCTGGTCCAACGTGTATATCCATCCATGAATCCCCTAGAGACTAAGTGCATATGGACATCTGCAACTTCATGTGACTCTGTATTGGCACAATCAGTACATGGACACAGGATGTAATCCGCATCACCAATTCTCATCTTTGTACTTTCAGCCAAATTCATGAACTCTGTCACGCCACTGATAAAATCTGTGGTTTTCCATCGAGATCGTTCCATCTGCAGCAGACTAATGGTAATTAAAAACAAAACAACAACATTAATACACGGATTAACTGCTGCCCAGAGATGCGTGCATAAATCACTAGGTTTTATTTTAATAATTACTGAGGGCGCTCCATGTTGTTATCCAGACGTGCAATGACAAAAAATAATGGCCAGTCAATTTACACGCAGAGTACTAGTACAACACTGCACTTAGAAATTGAATACCTTAATTAAGCCACTCATGAAAAGAATACCTTAATTAATTAGCCGCGCGGCGACCTCCACCCAGCAGACAGACAAGCGCGATGCGGCGGCACGCCGAGACAGCAGGGTCGAGGAGCAAAGCTTAGTGCGGCTGCCGCCTGAAGTTCGACCTCCACTATCCCGCCATCGACCGCGATGGATGTGCTCGAATCACGCCACCGCCGACCTCGATGGTTGAGCTCCTCCTATCTCCCGCCGCAGACCGAGGATTGACCTCCTATGACGACGCCACCGCCCACCGACCGAGGATTGACCTCTTCTCCGGTAGCCGCTGCCTAGGCCGCCGCCGCCATCTCTATATGCAGACCAACTTTTTTTTACGGATATCCGTGGAGCGGCTGTTTACACGGTATCTCATCGTAACCCAATTATATGGACAGGGTAGTACATCACATATGGTTATGTAACGGCAACCGTGTCTAACCTACGTTGTCTTCTCACACGGTTTGGTGCGGAAATCATGTGTGACGTTGTAATACCTAACACAAACGACATGTACAAACAGTGTGCCGTATACAACATATATATAGTGCCATTAGTAGTTCCCGACCGTTAGCTTATCTCCACAGTTTCCCCATTTCCCCCAAATCCATACATAGCCTCCAAATTCCCTCGCGTGGCGCTGACATTGGGGGAATGCGGACGAGTGGTGTTGAAGGTTTCGGTGCGGCTGCTCCTGCTCGTATCGCCGCCACGAGGCGGTCGCCACTGAGCACTTGCCTAAGGTCATCAGAAGGTAGGTGTACTACAGATCCGAATCGTCCCGTCATGTTCCAATCTATCCCGATCTTTTTTAGCATGTCCAAAGTATAGATCCTTGCTGAATCCGTCCTGAATGACCCCCCCCCCAGGAAAGCGATCTGCCACCGGATCCGGAGCTTGACTCCAGACTCCCGCAACACGAGTTCGACTCCAAGTTTTGCGCCACCGAGAAGTACCAAAAGCTGAGTTGTGTGCACGGGCACACTCCCGCTCGACGTGTATGCACGGAGGGATTCGACATTGGCAGGCGGTTTCTCGGTTGCCCCTTAGAGGTTAGTGCTAATTAAGTTCATCATTTTACTTCAGGTAATGCCACCGCTCATCCAGAATACTATTTAACATTGGCAGGGATATGAGGCTTGTGCCTTTGTTAACTGGCTGGATGAAGAATGGCATGGCAGGGCTCGGAGTGTTATCACCAAGCTCGCAGAAGATAAAGTAAAGCTGAAGAAGAAAATGGCTGATCTGGAATGTACAATCAGTACGATGAAGCAAGAAAGAATCAATCACACGCAACAAATGAAAGCAAGAGACAAGAAGGAACTAGCATGTGTAGTTGTGGTTGTCGCATTAGCCATGTTCTATGCGCTGTTTGCAATGATGATTAGCGGTTTTGTTTGACAGTATTGCTAAAGCACATCTAGATGTGCTCTAAGTAATGCACATCTAGGTCCTATGCCATTAATGTTACGCGAAGATTCGTCTAGATATTTTTTCTTTGTCTTTCTTATTTTCCTTTCTAGTTTGATTATTACTGGCTTTATCAATAAGAAGAGCTCAATGTATTGCTTGCCAACTGTCCTACTCCGTTCGTACCGGTACCGGTGCATAATCCCAGAACTCGTCCCTTGTTTTTGTCCTGAAAAAGGAAACCAGCCAAATAGCCAATAGGAGTCCTGCGCAACCCCGGGAATTTGGAGCGACTGGGTACAAATAATTGCGGTTGATTATATCAGCGGTTAGATAATACGTCAACCCCCGCTTCAATTGGCAGTTCCTCTTCTCTGCATACCCCGCTTAAGTGTCCACCATCTTCATCGTCCCCGGCAGGCCGCGCTACACACTGGCATACACTCTGCGGCCATGTCGAGTGATAGCGAGGACGACAGTTTGTCCAGCAGTCTGGCGCCCGATGATAGGTCAACCTCGGAATCATCCCGCTCGTGTTCCATGAGTCCGGCGTCGAGCCCAGACCTTGATTATATCCGGTCATTGAAAGGGACGCCGCCTCCGGAGTCGTCAGACGACAACCAGACGGGCGAGGAGCCGTTGGAGGATGAAGAAGAGGACGACGATGATGAGGAGGAGGACGACGACGACAGCAACGACGATGACGATGGCGGCGGCGATGAAAAGCCAACGGTCAGCGGCAAGAACCGTCCTCGCCAAGACGATGTCGCGGGGCCATCCAACAAGAACAACAAGAAGAAGAAGGACCAAATTAATCAGACTGTATATATCTCTGTTTATCCTGTCAATCTCATCGCAGACGGTTAGTAATATGTATTTGACAGAGATCTTCTACATTATCGCCAACAGGTTGGTTTGTTGAACTGGGTGCCCTGGCGAGCACATAATTCACAAAAAAAGACCGTATGGGCTGTCTATAATGACCGCACACAATTCTGATTACCGATCTGTTTGTCGGGTATCACACACATCTTGTTACGCCGAATCGTTTGTGTTCACCTCACTCATCGCAAACGGTTCATCGGAGTGAACTGTATGCCGTATATCGCACACACCTTGATCTGGCTGCCCGTTTCTGTTGTTCTGTCTCATCGCAAACAGTTCGTACAGATCAACTGTATGCCCCTCATCGCACACGCAACTATAATCTGAACCGTGTTTGATGTATCATTCATCGCAAACATTTTGCATCATTTCTGACAGTTTTCATACAGCACCGTTTGCGATTATTGCATCGCACACAGTTTCTCGAAGGGTCTCTGATCGTAGTGTCGCGTTAGCAGCATCCTGCAGTAGTGCAAGCAGTCCCTTTGCATCTGCACCAGCAACTTCCCCACCTCTTACGTACATGTTTATCAGCAATTTTTTTCCTCCTTGGTCAAAGTTACCGTGGTGTTTGTATGTAAGTTATCTGGTACATTGTTCGTACATTAGCAACATAAGTTACCGGGGTATATTTTCAACAACTTCACCCGTCCAAAACAAAGTTACCATGGTGTTTGCGCGTTATAAGGTTTGCGGTGTATATACAAAATTTGCCAAGGGTATGTTTCCAACAACTCTTTCCCTAAGTACATTACCTTGGTATTTACCTAGAAGTTACTAGAGTAATTTTTGAAACAATTTTTTTTAGGGTCAAAAAGTTACCATGTTGTTTGTACGAGAGTTATCTGGTCTCCAACGGTTAATTTATCATGCTATTTAAACATAAGTTACCGACGGTAGGTTTTTCAACAACTTCCTCCATCCGGGTCAAAGTTACCATGGTGTTTGCACACAAGTTATCAGGTCTGTAGTGCGTATATTACCATGCTATTTACACAAAAATTGCGAGGGTACGTTTCCAACAACTTTTCCCCTAGGTCAAAATTAACACGATGTTTTTGCATAAGTTGTCATGTCTGTGGTGCATATATTACCATGCTATTTACAGAGAGGTTACCGGGGGGTTGTTTTCAATAATATTGTTCTCGGTTCAAATTTACCACGATGTTTCTACGTAAATTATCAGATATGTGGTTCCTAAATTACCATTTTATTTACACAAAAGTTATAGCTGATCTATTTCTACAAAAAAATCGAGTCAAAGTTATCACAATGTTCTTGCATAAGTCATTAGGTCTTAAAATGTAGTACAAGTGAAGAGAAGCCTATGAAATGATGTGAAAATATAGGAACAAAGAGACAAAGAACCTCATTTGTACTACTAAAATGATGTAAGGTCAGGCATCTGAAATAGCATGAGTTTTTAGAACTTTTACATCATTATGGTTTAGTATAGCATATGGGGTTCTTTAGTAGTAAGTGTCAAGTATTTAGTAGTATAAACCTAAGTTCATAGGCTCTATAGTACCGTATGTGAAACTTGTTGTTCTTTAGTAGTGTATGAGGTTCTTTAGCATATGAGGTTCAGTAGTAAAACTTCTTAAACCTAATTCACTAGTACAAACAAGGTTTTTAGTAGTATAATGTATGAGTTTTCAGTGGTTCATTTGTACAACTCAAAGAACCTCATCCAGCCAAGTGTCAAGTTTAGATGTTCTTAGTACAGCATGAGTCAAGTGTCAAGTTTCAGTTTCAGACAAACAAGTTTAGACTTGAACTATCAACTTTCAGATTTAGAACAACAAGTTTAGACGTAAAATGTATAGGAAGAAATAAAGTGCACTCGGTGGAAACCACATAGGCAGGTGAGTCGAATGCTTGATCAACGCACCAGGAGTAACGATCAAGAGTTAAGAGGTAAAAGGATTTGTACCATTTGGTGACGGATTGAGGAGGTTGTGGAATTGTAAATGTCAATTTCTTCAGTTAAGAAAATGTTGCTTTTCTTCAGAAGTTTCAGATATAAGGCCATGAGACCGATAACTTCACCACCGTCCACTGCTTCAGCATGAAGCATGCTACTCGAGCTGCCCTATAAGTTGATCACTCTCGGTCTCCGGGCTGGCCACATTGGCTCGGCTGGGTCTCTCTGGCTCCCGACGGAAAGCCCATGTCCACAACAGCATGTTCATGCGTGCATGATCAACTTCATCAGGAAATAAGGCCATGAACGACGAGGGCCTGGGAGGCGTGGAAGGTAGGGCCATGCGGCTACAGCGGGCATGCTGACGCTGCAGCATCAGTCGCACGTGCTGGAGGTCCAGGTGCTGTGTCGTCTCCCACTCCATCGTGCCATCGTAGAGCATCAATCAGGAAGGTCACGCCATGGGATCCCATCCCATGGCCTGGTGCAGTTCGCGTCGCCGATAGGATGAAGGAGGAGTGAGGCGATGACCGCGTCGCCTGTAAGAGGAAGGAAGAGCAGGACGACGGACCTCATCACCGGGAGGAAGAGTGGGTAGTTCCCTCATGTGTGGATGGAAGGAGGCCCGAGCATCTGGGCAGTTGGGATGAAGTCGGACGAAGGATTGTGGGCGTTTGAACAAAAACGTGTGTGTCCCGTGATCCAAATCGAACGGCACCTCATGCATTCAGTATTTTTGACAAAGCGATGTGGTGTGCCACATACATATTCTGTAATGTAAATTGTAATAAGCTTATCTAATTGTTTCATAGCCTTCTCCCTTTCCCAGCTTCTCCAAATTGAATGTGCAATCAAAGCAAACTAGCAAAGGAGCAAACAAGCAATGCAATTGGGTAGATAATATCACAACCTCACAAGCAAGCATATTAGATAACAAATAAAATTATTAAACTTGCTTAATTCGACCAAACCAAAGTACAACAACCACGTTCCACGATAGTCTCACCACTCTGTCACAGTCTCTGACATAACAAATAACAAACAAAAGATAAGTGCACGATAACTTGATCACTTGATGGTATGAATGTATGATGCCAACCATCATGCAATGATCACTTGCTAAATGCCTCTCAATCATCCTCATACTCAATGTCTTCATCATCCACGATCTCATCATCACCATCAAATTTGAACTCCTCCTCATCAAGGTCTCTCACTCTTGCACTCCTACGAAGTTGGAGATTTTCTTGTGCTCCCATTGCTTCACCAAGTATATCCCATGATATCGTTGTACCCAGATGAACATCCCCATCCTCCTCATCAAGATAAACAACATTTGCATGATCATACCCTCCTTCAAATAGAAATCCTTGAGCTTCGGTAGCATCGGTGGTGATGAGCATATCCCATTTCTTCTTCTCTGGGAACTTTTGTTTCCTAGGAAACATTCTATTATTAAACCTTATGAAGACCAAGTTGTTGCATCTCTCCGTTGGGAGCCTATTTCTTCTCTTGGTATGTATCTACATATTAAACATCACATGTGCACAGAGGCGGAGCTAATGTGTCTGGCCGAGGTCAATTGACCACTATGACCAGGCCCAAATCCTAGTATGTGCATACAGCCCATGGAGAAATTGGATCTAGTGAAATCAATTTGACCCCAATATAAAAACTCAGCAGCCTCATGTGAGTAGAAGGAAGGCAAAAAAACATGCTATTCGCAGGCCCACTGCCTACCACTGATACGTCCATTTTGCATCATATTTCCTACTGTTATTTATGATGTTTTTATGCAGAATAATGCTTTTTTGGAGTAATTCTAATGCCTTTTCTCTCATAATTTGTAAGGTACACACAAAGAAGGAGAATTCCGGCAGCTGGAAATCTGGACCTGGAAAAGCTACGCCAGGCTACCTATTCTGCACAACTCCAAACAAGCCGAAACTTTACGGAGAATTTTTATGGAATATATGAGGAATATTGGAGCTAATAAGTACCAGAGGGGGCCCACCAGGTGGGCATAACCCACCTAGGCATGTCAGGGAGCCCAGGCGCGCCCTGGTGGGTTGTGCTCTCCTCGGCCCACCTCCGGTGCCCATCTTCTGGTATATAAGTCATTTTAACTATAAAAAATAAGGAGAGGAATTTCGGGACGGAGCGCCGCCGTTTCGAGGCGGAACTTGGGCAGGAGCACTTTTGCCCTCCGGCGGAGCGATTCCGCCGGGGGAACTTCCCTCCCGGAGGGGAAATCATCGTCATCATCATCACCAACAACTCTCCCATTTTGGGGAGGGCAATCTCCATCAACATCTTCAACAGCACCATCTCCTCTCAAACCCTAGTTCATCTCTTGTGTTCAATCTTTGTACCGGAACTATAGATTGGTGCTTGTGGGTGACTAGTAGTGTTGATTACATCTTGTAGTTGATTGCTATATGGTTTATTTGGTGGAAGATTATATGTTCAGATCAAATATGCTATTTAATACCCCTCTGATCTTGAGCATGATTATCATTTGTGAGTAGTTACTTTTGTTCTTGAGGTCACGGGAGAAATCATGTTGCAAGTAATCATGTGAACTTGATATGTGTTCGATATTTTGATAGTAGGTATGTTGTGATTCCCTTAGTGGTGTCATGTGAACGTCGACTACATGACACTTCACCATATTTGGGCCTAAGGGAATGCATTGTGGAGTAGTTATTAGATGATGGGTTGCGAGAGTGACAGAAGCTTAAACCCTAGTTTATGCGTTATTCCGTAAGGGACCGATTGGATCCAAAAGTTTAATGCAATGGTTAGAATTTATTCTTAATACTTTTCTCGTAGTTGTGGATGCTTGCGAGGGGGTTAATCATAAGTAGGGGGTTTGTTCAAGTAAGAACAGCACCTAAGCACTGGTCCACCCACATATCAAATTATCAAAGTAGCGAACACGAATCGAATCAACATGATGAAAGTGACTAGATGAAATTCCCGTGTACCCTCAAGAACGCTTTTCTTACTATAAGATACCGTTTTGTCCTGTCCTTTGCCTCAAAAGGATTGGGCTACCTTGCTGCACTTTTGTTACTACTATCGTTACTTGCTCATTACAAATTATCTTGCTATCAAACTACTCTATTACTTACAATTTCAGCACTTGCAGACATTACCTTGCTGGAAACCACTTGTCATTTCCTTCTGCTCCTCGTTGGGTTCGACACTCTTACTTATCGAAAAGAGCTACAATTGATCCCATATACTTGTGGGTCATCAAGGCTATTTTCTGGCGCCGTAGCCGGGGAGTGAAGCGCCTTTAGTAAGTGGAATTTGGTAAGGAAACATTTATATAGTGTGCTGAAATTTATTGTCACTTGTTTTTTTTATAGAAAGACTGTAAGGGAACCCCCTACAGTATAATTGGTACAACAAACCCAAACTGCAAGTACCATGCCTTGAACCTGGGTGGGTGGGAAGGCATCAACCCCTCCCCACCACTAGGCTATGCCTTAGTCTGCTTTATTGTTACTATGGAAAACAATCTTTGAGGGGTTTGTTCAGGGTATCTTCACCTCGACCGAAATCACAATTAGTTACCCCTCACCCTACTGCACCTACTGAAAATATTGAATATGAAATTCCTTCAGGTATGATAGAACAACTGCTAGCTAATCCTTATGTAGGAGATGGAACAGAACATCCTGATATGCACTTGATATATGTGGAACAAATTTGTGGATTGTTAAGCTTGCAGGTTTACCCGGAGATGAAGTTATGAAGAAGGTTTTCCCTTTATCTTTCAAGGGAAAAGCATTGGCATGGTATAGGCTCTGCGATGATATTGGATCTTGGAATTGGAATCAATTGAAATTGGAGTTCCACCAAAAAAAATATCCTATGCATCTAGTTCATCGTGATCGGAATTATATATATAATTTTTGGCCTCGTGAAGGAGAAAGTATCGCTCTAGCTTGGGGAAGCTTAAGTCAATGTTATATTCATGCCCCATTCATGAGCTCTCGAGAGAAATTATTATCCAGAATTTTTATGCTCGGCTTTCTCATAATGATCGATCCATGCTTGATACTTCTTGTGTTGGTTCTTTATGAAGAAGACTATTGAATTCTGGTGGGATCTTTTGAAAAGAATTAAACGCAACTCTGAAGATTGGGAACTCGACGAAGGTAAAGAGTCAGGTATTAAGCTTAAATATGATTGTGTTAAATCTTTCATGAATACCCACTGGTACGCGTCGGTGCTATACAAACGGTTTTTAACCCCTTTCCGCGACGGCATTTGTAACCGTCGCCAAGTGAGTGTGGGCGATAGGGGGTCCTTCCCACACGACCCAGAAATCGTCAGGGATAGGCCCTCCTGGGACACAGGCTGGGGCCAAATGAGCTCGTGTGCGATCGGGCGAGGCATCGAAACTCAATCATTTCCGTTCGTATGTACATCCCACACGGTGAATCCCAGAGAAAACATTTATGTTCGCATGTATATCACACACAGTCAATCCAAGGAATACGTTTCCGTTCTTATGTACATCCCACACAGTCAATTCAGGGAAAACGTTTCCGTTCGTATGTACATCCCACACAGTTTTATGTATACGCTTGTGTGTGAAAGGTGTAACTATCACACACGCTCTGCCTTGGTTAACTGTTTGCTTTTATCAACTACATCACACACGATTTGATGTAGAAAATTGTGTGGCATTGGGCTATCCATCAAAAGCGCTTTTACTTCCAGAACCGTTTGCAAAGTTCCATGACCGTCTGTTCTCTTTTTACACCGCACACGCTATTTTCTTTTTAACCGTGTGCACATTATTTTATTAGCTCCTGTATATTTTTATTTTTGCCTGTAATTTGTTATTCAAATTGGAAATTTTGAAATATGAAACGTGCAATTGAAATTCTCAGCACAATGGTTCAACAACGAATCCATAAATAAAATTGCCAGTACAATATGTTCAGTAGTTACAGGATTAGGCAGCAATTAACTATGATGAACCACAATATTTAAAGGCGGTAAAGGTGAAGAGACAAGTGTAAATTATTTTGACTGCTGACGGTGTTGAAGAAGCGGAATGCCCATAATGTGCCTTCCTGCATGCCATAGGCACGAACCACTTTTGTCCAACCCCTTGTGACGAATGCCCGCCCATCCTTCACCGCCTTCAGGAAGACTTCTAGAGCATTATCATGGTAGCATGAATTATATACTTTAACCTTAGTTGCCTCCACTCCGGTCATGTGGTTTTCAAGGTAATCATCAGTAAATAGCTTCGGAAACCACTGAAAAGAGAAAAATATCATATACTGAGGTCTAATAGAGTAACTTGTTGTGGGCAGGGGGAAAAGGCAACACATTACTTACCATCCTAAAGTTCACTGTTGTCTTGGACAAAGTGTAAATAAAGAGCTTAATTCCAATCACCTGTTTCTTTCGCCTAACAATCTTTCTTAGTTTCCTCACTTGACGCTTGTTCATGAATATCTCATTGCCCCATACGCAAAAGGGATCGAAGTGTGGATTAGTACCGCTCATATATGTACCTACAAGCAACCAGTAAATGTTAGAAGCTAAACTGAGATTGCACAAATGATGTAAAATACAACTACCTATGTTCCTAAGTACAAGTTTTTTTTTTGAGATTTCAATATGAACTACATACGGATGTATATAGAATTATAGATATAGTTTAGATTAGAATCTAGATTCACTCATTTTAGTCCTTATGTAGTCCATATTGGAATCTCTAAAAATACTTATATTTAGGAATAGATGGTGTATAAGACACGGGATGCAGCTAACCTCGACGGAAAACAACAGCATCGCCCATTGTAGCCCTGTGTAAGTACATGAAATCCAATGTTAACTACAACAGGGTTAACATCCACCAAAAACAGCAAATGGTAATAAAACGGCAGCATCTGTAGTGATATCTTCATTGCGAAAGAGTAGCACGGTAGCAAAGGGACGGTTTAAAAAATGAATATAACTGTTAATTGCAACAGGCTTAACAACATCCTAATTCATGTTTTGTAAGTTTGTAGCCATTGAAATACAACTCTTTAAAAATGGATACAACTGTTAATTGCAACAGGCTTAATGGCCATTGAAACTAGTACTGGTAAAAATGCAATTGGCAGAGTTAAACATCACAGGGCAGGTGCTGCCAGAGCAGATAATGGCCCAGTTGTCTATAAAAAGCTAGGGAAAATAGCGAAAACGTGTTAGGCATGTTTACTACAACATGCTTAATACATCGACCGTACAAAACATAGCCATTAATTGCAACTGGTATTGGTAAGATTGAACTGGTGAGTACATACTTGGTAAGTCCTGAGAGGTAGTTGTTGGGGCACTTCATCTTGGCCAGAGCCCGCCCAAAGTCGGCGGCGGCGGAGGCGAGCTGTTCCTCCGGGTCGAAGCGTAGATCAGTGCCACTGACATGTGTACCTACAACCAACCAGTAAATGGTAGAAGCTAAACTGCAATTGCACAAATGATGTGAAATACTGTAAGACATGGGACGCAGCTAACCTCGACGGCAAACAACAGCATCGGCCGTTACGACCCTGCGTAAGTACATGGACATGCATGTTAAGTACAATAGGGTTAGCATCCACCAAAAATAGCAAATGGGCAGCATCTCTAGTATATCTTCATTGCGGAGAGTAGCATGGTAGCAAATGGACAGATTAAAAAATTGGATACAACTGTTAATTGCAACAGGCTTAACAGCATCCTAAGTCATGTTTTGTAAGTTTGTAGCCATTGAAATACAATTGTTTAAAAATGGATTCAACTGTTAATTGCAACAGGCTTAATAGACATTGAAACCGGTACTGATAAAAATGCAATTGGCATAGTTAAACATCATAAGGCAGGTGCTGCCAGAGCAGAGAATGGCCCAGATGTCTATAAAAAGGTAGGGAAAGTAGCTAAAACGTGTTAGGCATGTTTACTAGAACATGCTTAATGGATCGACCGTACAGAACATAACCATTAATTGCAACTGGTATTGGTAAGATTGAACTGGTGAGTACATACTTGGTAAGTCCTGAGAGGTAGTTGCTGGGGCACTTCATCTTGGCTAGAGCCCACCCAAAGTCAGCGACGGCGGAGGCGAGATGTTCCCGAAGCGTGTATCAGTGCCACTGACATGTGTACCTACAGGCAACCAGTAAATGGTAAAAGTTAAACTGCAATTCCACAAATGATGTGAAATACTGTAAGACATGGGATGCAGCTAACCTCGATGGCAAACAACAGCATCGGCCGTTATGGCCCTGCGTAAGTACATGGACAGGCATGTTAAGTACAACAGGGTTAACATCCACTAACAATAGCAAATGGGCAGCATCTCTAGTGATATCCTGAGTCATGTATTGTAAGTTTGTTGTTGATATTTGTGAAATTGAGCTGGACACGGTAATATTTGAACATCACACAGTGTGCAGTACTGAAATAAACAAGGCACGAACATGCTTAATACATCAATCGTACAAATCATAGTCGTTGCAAGTGGTATTGGTAAAATTTAGCTGGTCAGATCTTACCTGTTAAGTCCTGGGGGGTAGTCGCTGGGGCACTTCATCTGGGCCAGAGCCTGCACCATGTCGGCGGCGGGGGCGGAGGCGAGGTGTTTCTCCGGGTCAACACGCACAGCGGCCATCGCGCCATGGACCGCCATCAGCTCCTGGTGGTGGGGATTTGGAGGCATGAGGATGTTTCACAGGCGCCATTTAAGCAATCAAGCTGGGGCCGTGATTGGTGGGTTACCTGACTGGATCCGAGCAGAACGTAGATGTGGTTGAAGATGTGGTTGCGGCGGCGGTTTGAGATGCCGGTAGGGGGTGGCGCGGGGGGGTACTGAGGGTGGGGATGTGGTTGGAGGAATACATTCTGACATCGCACGCCTAATGAAAATTTAGCTGTGAAACTTGAAACTTGAGCGGGGGAAACACACAACACAGACGAAGCGCGTAAAATACTCGTGTGCGAGAAAAAAGAAAGTTGGCAGATCCCGTCTCCAAAAAATGTACACGTGTAGTTGATTTTTTTGGTCAATGGTGCGCATGGTTTATTAGGAAACATCGCACAGGTAACTGACTTATGGATCATTAACGCAAAAAAAAACGCAGACGGGTACGGCATAGAAACCGTGTGTTTTGTGATCTTCTAATGATTAACGCAAAAAAAGCACATGGGCACACATGCTAATCAACGCTCAAAGCCCTCAAAGGATGCTCTTACCGACATTGTACGTTAATACTACAAACTTAAAGTACTACTGGTAATTTGCTCTAATACTACAAACTTAAACTATTTCTCACATGCTGCCATCGGGGCATGCTGGCCAGACACCGACATTCTCCTTCCCGACATTCTAGGCGGCAGCCCACCGTGCTTCGATCTCCGCGAAGCTCTCCTCACCACGGCGTGCGGCCTCTTTTTTCTTGCGGCGGCGGGACTCTCTTTTCTTGAATGCTTTCTGCCTTTTCCCTCCTTCTGTGCGGCTTTGGCCGCCTCTAGATCCACCACCTATTCGGCCATGGCAGCTGAGGGAGTCCTGGACTAAGGGGTCCTCGGGCGTCCGGCCTGTTATCCATGGGCCGGACTGATGGGCTATGAAGACACGAAGACCGAAGACTATACCCGTGTCCGGACTGGACTCTACTTGGCGTGGAAGGCAAGCTAGGCGATTGATTATGAAGATTCCCTCTTATGTAACCGACCTCGTGTAACCCTAGATCTCTCCGGTGTCTATATAAACCGGAGAGCATAGTCCGGATAGGACAGATTCATTACCATATACTCATAGGCTAGACTTCTAGGGTTTAGCCATTACGATCTCGTGGTAGATCAACTCTTGTAACACTCATATTCATCAAGATCAATCAAGCAGGAAGTAGGGTATTACCTCCATAGAGAGGGCCCAAACCTGGGTAAACATCGTGTCCCCCGCCTCCTGCTACCATCGATTCTAGATGCATAGTTCGGGACCCCCTACCCGAGATCCGTCAGTTTTGACACCGACATTGGTGCTTTCATTGAGAGTTCCCTGTGCCGTCGACGGAAGGATTCGATGGCCCCTTCGATCGTCAGTAATGATGTGATCCAGGGAGAAACCTTCCTCCCCGGACAAATCTTTGTATTCGGCGGCTTCGTACTGCGGGCCAACTCGCTAGGCCATCTGGAGCAGATCGATAGCTACGCCCCTGGCCATCAGGTCAGATTCGGAAGCCTGAACTACGTCGCGGACATCCGTGGAGACTTGATCTTCGACGGATTCGAGACCACGGCAACCACTCCCCTTCGCCCCAATAAACATGGCTTAAACCTGTCATCGGGCCGCATCTAGGAGATAGCTCCTGTAACAACTCTGGCCTTAGAGCCGGAGCAGATCAAGTCGTCCGAAGATGGGAAACTCAACCCCATCATGGGGGCTAACAACTCGGCGGCGATGGAGCCGCATGCAGATTCCACTTCGTATGATACTTGCATCAACGAAACCCCGGACTTTTCTCCGATATCGAGTTCCGAACCCAGCGAGCCCGCGGATACCGAACTCGATCGGCTATCGATCTTCAAGTTCAGCGCCGCGGATATCTTCCAACACTCGCCCATGGGCGACCTACTAAATTCACTAAAAAACCTATCCCTGGCAGACGGCTCGTCACCGAACTATGTTCGGTTCGGCCTTACGACGGATGATGGAGAATTTTGCTTCCCACCCGCCACCCACTCCATAGCCACCGTCGACGAACCAACCAATACGCATGACCCCCGCTCCGAAGACATCGGCGGTTTAGACGACAACGAGGGGCAAAACCAGAGCTTACTATCCGCTACACATGGGGCGACCACTTCCTGGTATGACGTATGTATGGTGGACACACCCAACGACGATCTCAACGATGACAAAGAGGATCCAGTCGAGGATAAGCCTCCTCGTACACAGTCCGAAGACCGGCGCCCCCAGCGCCACTCTCAGTCACGTCACTCAAAGGAAAACAATATTAGCATCGGAGGTGATAATACTCCGGACAACGAAGACCCTGTTCAGACAGGATCCGAACAGGAGGACCAGGAAAGCGGGCAGGATAGCCCTGATGAACAGGCCACATACGGAGACTCGGAGGATAGTAATTATCTTCCACTCTCCGAGGAAGAAGAGATCCTCAGCAACGAGGAATTCATCGTACCCGAGGAACCTCTAGAATAGGAGCGCTTTAAACGCCGGCTCATAGCCACGGCAAGGAGCCTAAGGAGGAAGCAGCTGCAGCTTCAAGTGAGCCAAGATTTTCTCAACAATAGATGGACCAAGGTCCTGGCCGCCGAAGAATACGGCCTTAGCGTCCCAGACAAAAGCCACCACAACAGTAGGTGGCTCCCTCAATACGATGGCAAGGCTTTGGAGCCCAGACCACCATCGAATAAGCCGGTAGGCCGACCACAGTTCGGTCCGGGCAAGGCAGCAGCCCCAGCAGAGCACCAGACAAACCCATCCGGCCATCCAAGCAAGAATAAAGAGGCTCGGGGGGACACTCGCGACATCCAACAAGAACCGGAGGGTAGAACCGGACACACAAAATCGACACACAGATCGCGGAGACATGCCCCGGCCAGCAATAACGGTTATCTATTCGGACACAACAGACCCGAGCACGCTCGGTCCGAAAACCGTAAGCGGAGCCCACCGGATGTGATTCACAGTGTGGCCCAACATAGAGGATCCGCACACCCTCTTTGCTTCACCAACGAGGTAATGGAGCATGAATTCCCAGACGGGTTTAAACCCATCAACATCGAATCATACGATGGAACAACAGATCCCGCAGTATGGATTGAGGACTTCCTCCTCCATATCCACTTGGTTCGCGAAGACAACCTTCATGCCATTAAATACCTGCCTCTCAAGCTCAAGGGGCCAGCATGGTACTGGCTAAACAGTTTGCCAGAAAATTCTATTGGCAGCTGGAAAGATCTGGAAGATGCCTTTCGTGACAACTTCCAAGAAACATATGTCCGGCCACCAGAGGCCGATGACTTAAGTCATATTGTCCAACAGCCCGGCGAGTCAGCCAGGGAACTCTGGACTAGGTTCTTAGTCAAAAAGAACCAAATGGTCAACTGTCCGGACGCGGAATCCCTAGCGGCCTTCAAACATAGCGTCCGGGATGAATGGCTAGCACGTCACCTCGGCCAGGAAGGACCCAAATCCATGACAGCCCTTACCGCTCTAATGACTCGCTTTTGTGCGGGAGAAGACAACTGGCTCACTCACAAAAGCAACAACGCCAGCGACCCGGGCACTTCCGAAATCCGAGACGGCAACGGCAAGCCACGACTAAACGAGCATAACAGTCGCAGCAATAACGAAAGATTGCGTAACATAGCGGTCAACGCCGGATTTCACAATCCGAAACCTGGTCAACAGTAGAAGCCATTTAAGGCCAAACAGGATGGACCATCCGCCCTTGACAGGATATTGGACCGACCTTGTCAGATTCACGGCCACCCTGATAAGCCAGCTAATCACACCAACAGAAACTGTTGGGTCTTCAAGCAGGCAGGCAAGCTTAATGACGAATACAAGGGGAGCAGGCCACCAAGCGATAAAGACGACGGCAAGGCTCGCCAGCCGAACACCGGGAGCCAGAAGCAGTTTCCCTCTGACGTTCGACCACTACCGGAGCGGAAATAGCAGTTCGGCTTCCGCCACCCACCCACTATGATGGCAGGATTTACACCACGCGTACATCACTACGCGCTCAAGATACCATGGGCATCAGCGGAAGCACAATACAGACAACCCTGCAAGCATTCCCGTAACGTTTTTTATCCACTCTTCTTTACTTTTCTTTATTATAAACAGGTGACCGACAGTACTGCATATACAACGGACTCTGTCAGAGTTCGGATCCGCACAACTCACCTAAGGGGTTACTTCAGATAAGGACTCCCCTCCCAGAGGACAGGCGGCGCAGACGTGCGACAGGAGGTCCAAAATAGTTTTTGTAGACCGCACTCTTTATTTCGAGCCTGTACTATGCCTTTTTTCCTCCGTTCCTGACCCTGAGCATGTCAAATGGCAGGGTTGTGGATTTTTCCTTTTTTATATATGAATTTATCATTGGCTTATTGCTCCACTCCTAGTAAACTTCATCCGAACTAATCTTCTGTACTCTTTTTACAATGAGTACGGCTGCAACGGCGGTGTTACAAGACGCACCTTGGCATAACCGGCCAGGGGCTCGGTTTGGGAACAAATGAGTCGCCAATAAAAGCCCGAACAGCTCTATACAATACTTCGGCGTCGCAAGTTTGGCCTTATATGCATCAGCTCCGAATCATTGTCTTTGGTCAATAGTTGGGTTGCCCGGCTCCTGTGTTTGCTACCCTACGTTCCGCTCTATCAGCTAGGGTAGTAAAGGGAGAACTACTGCGATTGTGCCCTGGCTTTGACCGGATGAGCACCTCAGTAGAGAAAGCCGAAAACTGACTGTCATGATGCGGTGAGAGCTGGTCAACCACTTGACGACTTATTCGAATCTTTAGCGATTCCATTGTCACACGAAGGGTCTTTTCTAGATCAAAACATGTAAGGCACAATATTACGATACGCCACATACATACTAGGGGCTATGTCGTAGCCCCACCATAAAACTCCTATGGCTAAGTGAAAGTGTTAACGCCCTATAGTCCGATTGCCTGGTTCGCCGCATTATCACCTCCTTTATGGACCAAGACGTTGGATAAAGAGTGATTCAATGCTTTTCTGAACACCCCCGTATTTCCTACGAAGGGCCTGAAACCGACGACTGGAAAACTTTCAAATTACATTAAAAACGGCAGCACAGGAGGAATACAAGCTTTCGAGCAACAAAATAGATTAACTATAAAGTTGTCTGTTACAACCCTTGTACACATCACTCGAATATTATGTCTTTCGAGCACTGACCCTCTATCAAGCGGGCGGCCACTAGGACGTCTCCAAAATAATGCTCCGGTCCCGGATGGTCCTTGCCTTCGGGTGGACTCTTCGTCGCAATATTGATGGCCTTCATCTTCCCCCAGAACGTCTTGACTCGGGCGAAGGCCATCCGTGCACCTTCAATGCACGCCGACCGCTTCATAGCGTCGATACGCGGCACCGCGTCAGCAAGCTGCTGCACCAGGCCGAAGTAACTACTCGGAACAGGTTCAGTCGGCCACAAATGGACTACGACGTTCTTCATGGCAGTGCCGGATATCCTATGCAGCTCGGCCCACTGGGACATCTGTTCATTCAGCAACAGAGGGTGCTTCGACGCGCCGAATTGCGACCAGAAAAGCTTCTCCGTTGCACACCCCTCTTGCGCCTGATAAAACTACGCCGCATCGGAAGAACTCTTCGGTAAGTCTAAAAAATTGTCCGGAGAACTCCATACTTGGTTAAGCTGAGCATAGTTCGGATCGCCGAACTTAGCCTGTAGCAAAAAGGGCTTGCCAGCCACAATATCCCCAGCTTGCCGGATTTCCTCACGGGCTGCTCTGGATTCAGACAGCGCCTCTCTCGCCTCTCGTAAGGCCTTGTCAAGTTCAGCCGTTTTGGCTTCATTTTCCTTCTCAAGAAGTTTACAGCGGCCAGCTGCATTTTCTAACTCGCGCGCCATG
The DNA here is from genome assembly GCF_018294505.1 of Triticum aestivum. Lineage (NCBI taxonomy): Eukaryota > Viridiplantae > Streptophyta > Magnoliopsida > Poales > Poaceae > Triticum > Triticum aestivum. Next base: position 610,193,842 of record NC_057799.1, read on the forward strand.
GTGGACATGGCCTCCTTGTCCTGGCGCCGCACGGCTTGTTCGGCCCTCAACTCGGCCGATGCCTTTTCGGCGGCCACATTACTAAACCGGGCATGTTCCTTGGCCCGGGCTAGCTCCGCCCGAAGGGCTTCCACGGCAGCAGCACCATCTGCATTCATGCATATTCCATATAAAACTCTTTTCAGAGTCAGGCTTAAATTACAAAGCACACTGGTGTAAGGAATGCCCACAAAACATACCTTGCGAGTCGTCAAGACGCCTGTTGATCAATGCAATGTCATCCTCCGCAGTATCCAGCTTTCGCTGCAGTTCGGCCACTTCCGTACTACGGGTAGCCGCGGGAAGCGAGACGGTCTGCTTTCCAAGTTAAAACAAGGTCAGTACCTGAGCGCGTCTTTTCGATCCTCCGATCGCTTCTTTTGGAAGGCAATCCGAGTCTCAGGGGCTACTGTATATACAACAGGTGCATTCGGTCAACAATATTCCATTGACAAAATTACATCACAAACCTCAAAACCCCTTAGAAGGCTCATGAAAGCCTCATTCAACTCACTCTTCGCGGAGAGAACCTTTTCGACCACCGTAACCATTAAGGCGCGGTGCTCCTCTGAAACGGACGCCTGTCGCAGCATGTCCGTCAGCGTCTTCGGCACTCCTGGGTCTTCGGACACCGTTGCCGGAGCACGATATTCCTTTAAAGGAATCTGCCTAACTGCCTCCAGAATCATCTCCGGTTGTGAGCCGAACAGTTCGGGGCCGCCATTCTTGACCCCCGAACCCAGAATGACAGAGGCACCACCTTCGGGTAACTCCTTCCTCGTTTCCTGTGCTACTTGCCGGTCGGGAGGGGCCCTCCGGAACGACACCTCAAGATTATCTGCCCTGTTGGGCGAGGAGGCCGGAGAAGGCGTGTCACTCTCCATCATCTCTGGAAGAAGGTCCCCCGAGGAGGAGGACGATTGAGAAACACCAGGCGTTAACCTGCGAGGACGTGCACATGTCGGAGAACTACTTCAGTAATAAGAAAAGAATGAGGTATGGTTAAAGCACCTCACTTCACTTACGGTCTGGCCGGAGGTTCCTCCTCATCATCAGGCTCCACATTGACATCGCTCGCCTGGCTCAAGCTGACCGATGATGGCATTTTTCCTTTCTTGGAAAGTTTCCCCTCCTAGCCTCCAGAGGCAGCCCGCTTCTTGCCGTGGCAGGCATCTCCTTGGGGCTCCACGCTCTCACCCCCCTCTGTAGACACCCGGTACGGTGTCGGAACTAACATCTGTGTCAGCAGGGTGGACGCGGGATCTTCGGGAAGGGGCGCCGGACTCCAGATTAATACCGCTTTCTTTATCCAGTCCTGCGTAGGGGCGGAGTGCTCAGTGTCTTGTCAAAAGATGTTGAAATAAAAGGTGTTGAATACTTACCGAAGTGTCCGGATGATTGCAGTCGAGGCCAACATCTTCGGTGGTGTCCGGCCATTGCTCTCGCTCCCCGAAATATAATTTCCACATTCCTTCGTGCGTCGTGTCGAAGAAGTGCTGAAGGGTCCGTCGCCCTTCTGGATTGAACTCCCACATACGGATAGGCCGCCGCTGACATGGCAGGATCGGGCGGACTAGCATTACTTGAACAATGTTCACAAGCTTGATGCCTCTCTCGGTAAGGCTTCGGATGCGACTTCGCAGAGTCTGCACCTCATTAACGGATCCCCAGTTCAATCCCTTGTTGATCCATGAAGCGAGTTGAATTGGAGGGCCGGGTCGGAAAGCAGGAGTAGCCATCCACTTGGAGCCCCGCGGCTCATTGACATAAAACCATCCCTGCTGCCATAGTTCAGAAGACTCGACGAAAGATCCTTCAAACCAAACTGCGCTGGCAAGCTTGCTTATAGCAACGCTGCCGCACTCTGCCTGCTCCTCCTCTGTCACTGCGGTCTCACTTGAAAAGTCTTGAGCCACAAACCAAAGTGCGGAGGAGTCCGGAGGAAGGCCTCACACGTGACGATGGATGTCGAGATGAGAAGAATGGCGTTCGGGGCCCGATCGTGAAAGTCTAGCCCATAGTAGAACATGAGCCCCCGGACAAAGGGGCTAAGTGCGAACCCTAGCCCATGAAGGAAGTGGGATACAAATACTACCCTCTCGCCAGATTTGGGGGTGGGAATAATCTGCCCCTCGGCAGGAAGCCGATGAAGGATTTCTGGGGTCAGGTACCTCGCTACGTGGAGCTTCGCAATATCCTCCTCCATGACGGAAGAGGCCACCCACCGGCCTGAACGGCTGGGCCCGAACATGATTGGGGCGGCTGGTGATTGGAACTCGAGGAGGCTGGGATTGAGGAAGAAGCAAGTGCAGAAGAGAAAGACAAGTCCGGGTCCCTATATAAAGGCCCAGAATATCGAGCGTCCCCTCCTGGGTCTCGAAACTTACCTATCCTCAAAGAGTTGTACCCAGGGGACGGTTGGGTTACCCATACCAACATTATTGAAAATCCCGTGAATAAGGGGACACGATCTCTGCTTTGACAAGATGTGACAATAAAACCGCTTCCCGAGACATGGGGCGATAGGATAGCCAACGGTTGGAAATAATAACCGGGCAGGCATGATGCAATGTCACAACAGTTGTTGACCGATTGGACTCGTGGAGTATTGTATTTTCTGCAATTATGTACACAGGTCCGGATATAATCATCACATCCGAAGACTATATTGGAGTTCGGAGGAAGGGGAACCCGCCTTGCAATGCCGAAGACAATCTGCGCGGCGGACTCCTCATCATTGAAGCCAGGTTCAGGGGCTACTGAGGGAGTCCTGGACTAAGGGGTCCTCAGGCGTCCGACCTGTTATCCATGGGCCGGACTGATGGGCTATGAAGACACGAAGACCGAAGACTATACCCATGTCCGGACTGGACTCTACTTGGTGTGGAAGGCAAGCTAGGCAATTGATTATGAAGATTCCCTCTTATGTAACCGACCTCGTGTAACCCTAGATCTCTCCGGTGTCTATATAAACCGGAGAGCATAGTCCGGATAGGACAGGTTCATTACCATATACTCATAGGCTAGACTTCTAGGGTTTAGCCATTACGATCTCGTGGTAGATCAACTCTTGTAACACTCATATTCATCAAGATCAGTCAAGCAGGAAGTAGGGTATTACCTCCATAGAGAGGGCCCGAACCTGGGTAAACATCGTGTCTCCCGTCTCCTGTTACCATCGATTCTAGACGCACAGTTTGGGACCCCCTACCCGAGATCCGCCGGTTTTGACACCGATAGCAGCCTCAAAGTCCGCCCACGTAACTGTCTGGCCACCGGCAGCGATGAACTCGGCACGGCGAGATGCCATCGCTTCCTTACCATGTGTGCAATCGCGGGCGGCAAGGAACGCAGCGCGGCAGGATGCCATCGCTTCCTTACCAGTTACTCTGCGCCGCGGTGCCATGGACGATGCCTGGAGAGAGCTCTGGGACGGAGGGGCCGGGCAGCCATACAGTGTGGTGGTATACAAGAGCTCAACAAGAAACGACAACAGAAATTTGGCTTCCCTTACAATTTTTCTCGTTCATTATCGCACACGGTTCATCTCCGTCGCTTCTGGAAACAGTGTGCGCTGAGCCTATTGTGTGTTGTGTTATGATTGGCCGGAACCCCAGCAACGCGGATCGCGCGTGTGCACCGTAGGATGCGCCACAATCGAATGGCAATCCACATCCCTCACATCACACCCATGCAGCTGTAGCTGGATTGGATTTATATGCGCTAAATGCCTAGAAAATGCACATAATCCCCTAAATCTGCTAAATGAGCCCGGAAAAATGCCAAATTTGAACACGGTGATTTGCAGGGTGTATGTTCATCGTAGAAAAAAATCCCAGGGCAAAGAACGAAGAAAATTTGGATTCCCCTTCAATCTTGGTGATTCCCCTCTCGAAAGCATGGAACTTCTTTGGTGATGGTTCAATTTATGAAGGGCGTGCATGATGACATAAGCCAAACCTTCTCAAATTTTTACCAGGGCATGGTGAGGTCATACCATAGCACACCATGCCAGGCATCATGTTTTTCAAGCATTTATTTCATTTTTTCTATAGTTGAAAATCCAATAAACAAACGTTTGTGGTTGACTATTGCCACACATTTCATCGAAATATCTGTCCCTTCCTTGTAAAAGGCATGAGAATTTACTAAATGGCACGAGCATGGTTTTCTAGGCCGTTCTTGTGCACCCTTTCATGCACCGATTGTTTGAACTTGAATTATGTGCATTAATGCCTAGGAAATGCACATAATCCCCTAAATATGGCAAATGAACCCGGAAAAGTGCCAAATTTGAACACGGTGATTTGCAGGTTGTATGTTCATCGTCGAAAAAAACTCGTGGACAAAGGAAATTTGGATCCCCCTTCAATCTTGGTGATTTCCCCCTCGAAACCATGAAACTTCCTCGGTGATGGTTTGATTTATGAAAGGCGTGCATCACGACATAAGGAAAACATTCTCCAATTTTTACCAAGGCATGGTGAGGCCATACCATGGCACCACGCCAGGCGTCATGTTTTCCAACCATGTGTTTCATTTTTTGTATAGTTGTTAACCCGGTAAACGACGCGTTTATGGTTGACTATTGCCACACATTTCCTTGAAATATCTGCCAATTCCTTGTAAAAGGCATGAGAATGTACTAAATAACACGAGCATGGTTCTATCTCATCGCTCTTGTGCACCTTTTCATGCACCGATTGTTCGAATTTGAATTATGTGCATTAATGCCTAGAAAATGCGCATAATCCCATAAATATGGTAAATGTCCGGAAAAATGTCAAATTTGAACACGTTGCATTTGAGGTGGTATGTTGATCGTTGGAAAAAAACTGAATGACAACTAGGACGGAAATTTGGATTCCCCTTCAATCTTGGGGATTTCCCTCTCGAAAGCAAGGAACTTCCTCGGTGATGGTTCGATTTATGTAGGGCGTGCATGACGACATAAGCCAAACCTTCTCAAATTTTTACCAGGGCATGGTGAGGTCATACCATGGCACCATGCCAGGTGTCATGTTTTTCAAGCATTTATTTCATTTTTTCTATAGTTGAAAACCCAACAAACAAACATTTGTGGTTGACTATTGCCACACATTTCATCGAAATATCTGTCCATTCCTTGTAAAAGGCATGAGAATTTACTAAATGGCACAAGCATGGTTTCCCAGGCCATTCTTGTGCACCCTTTCATGCACCGGTTGTTTGAACTTGAAATATGTGCATTAATGCCTAGGAAATGCACATAATCCCCTAAATATGGCAAATGAACCCGGAACAGTGCCAAATTTGAACACGGTGATTTGCAGGTTGTATGTTCATCATAGAAAAAAACTCGTGGACAAAGGACAAAGGAAATTTGGATCCCCCTTCAATCTTGGTGATTTCCCCCTCGAAGCCATGAAACTTCCTCGGTGATGGTTCGATTTATGAAAGGCATGCATGACGACATTTTTACCAGGGCACGGTGAGACCATACCATGGCACCACACTAGGCATCATGTTTTCCAAGCATGTATTTCATTTTTGTATAGTTGTTAACCCAGTAAACGACGCGTTTATGGTTGACTATTGCCACACATTTCCTTGAAATATCTGCCCATTCCTTGTAAAAGGCATGAGAATGTACTAAATAGCACGAGCATGGTTTTCCAGACCGTTCTTGTGCACCTTTTCATGCACCAATTTTTTGAATTTGAATTATGTGCATAATTAATGGCTAGAAAATGCACATAATCCCCTAAATATGGTAAATGGGTTCGGAAAAATGTCAAATTTGAACACGTTGCATTTGAGGCGGTATGTTGATCGTTGGAAAAAACTGAATGACAAACTAGGACGGAAATTTGGATTCCCCTTCAATCTTAGTGATTTCCCTCTCGAAAGCATTGAACTTCCTCGGTGATGGTTCAATTTATGAAGGGCGTGCATGAAGACATAAATCAAACCTTCTCAGCTTTTAACCAGGTCACGGTGAGGCCATACCATGGCACCATGCCAGGCGTCATGTTTTTCAAGCACGTATTTCATTGTTCTATAGTTGATAACCCAATAAATGACGCGTTTGTGGTTGACTATTGCCACGCATTCTATTGAAATCTCTGCCCATTCCTTGTAAAAGGCTTTAGAAATTACTAAATACCACGAGTATGGTTTTTCCAGACCGTTCTTGTGCACCTTTTCAAGCACCAATTGTTTGAATTTGAATTATGTGCATTAATGCCTACAAAATGCACATAATCCCCTAAATATTGTAAATCAACCCGGAAAGTGTCAAATTTGAACACGGTGATTAGCAGGGTTTATGTTCATCGTAGAAAAAAACTCATGGATGAAGGATAAAGGAAATTTGGATTCCCATTCAATCTCGGTGATTTACTATCGCACACGATTCATCTCCGTCGTCTTTGCGAACCGTGTGTGTTCACTCACACATGCAAATGGAAAAAAGAAAAACCTCGCCCACTTCGTCCCCACTCACTCGCCGCGGAATCCTTCACAACTCTGCACCCTAAGCTCGACGGCTGTTGGCGGCAGGCGTAGGTCGCGCTCCAAACGGGACGGGATTTCACCCCTACCGCTTTCCGCCGCCTATCTGCACCGACATTCTAGACTCTGGTCGACTGGGGTTTTCTGCGGAATTGGGCTGGGGATTTTTCTCATGGAGAAGGTAATCAACTTAGCAAAATATTCACTCATCTCTTATCGCAGTCCGTCCGTCGTTGTTAATCAACCGGCGGAAATCATCGTGGAATCATTTTTGTTCTAGCTGATTCGTGGGTGTTCATTCATGTGTCCACAGTGCAAGCACAAATCGGGCAACTGTGGTCGTGGCCAGTCGGAAATGAAGTTCTATCTCACCATTCCAGATGACTTCAGGGAGCGCTCTGTATGTTCAATCTCAACCTACCACGGTCGGCATGGCCTAAATTTGTGAACATATACCGTCTATTGCTACATTATCTATATATTTGCATTAAATCTTTGTTACATTATCTATTTTTAATTATATATTTTTGTACTTTGCTTTCATCTATATATTGATCTGTTCTATCAATTACTCCCATATTTGCATCTTGCTCTGTTATTACAATATATCTAATTTACGATCTTAATTTTCATTTCAAGCAGTACATCCCTTGCTTTGCAAGAACAGGAGTAGAAGGAAATCTTGGGCTTTACTTTGTTGATGACTCCCAGGATGTCATATTGACAACGCAGCACGAATTTATAATGACGGTTAGCGTAAAACTTGATAAGGTCACTCCTATTTTATGCGGACCTTTGGAGAAAAAGTCTAAGTGTTATGAACTGAAAGTTGGCGATAAAATTCTAGTGCGTGCACCACAGCCTGGTCTAGTTAACATGGATGTTTACTTCCCCAACGTCATCAGCCGATCAAAGTCTGATCAAGGTTAGTGTCCTTTCAACTTTCTCCATGCTGTCATATTACTTAGCAAAATCAGAGTATTTGTTCTGACTAATTGATCACTATTTAAGCAACCAATTGTGATTTTTCATATTCTGACTCTGTTCCTAGGTAGTAACAAATTCTATTTACCAATTATGCGCACTATATATTCTTCTGCCATGTTATGAATAAATAATACCTTTCCACCTTTTAAGCAGGATATGTTGGATGCATAGTGAACGATCTGTATGTTACTAAGCGTACCAAATTTCACTGGAAGGACTTGAAGCATGTCATAAACTTTGTTGATAATCTGACAGAGATAGCACAACGTATGAACGCTGGATTTTGGATGGGATTAATTAGACCTATGGTGCACACACTGAACAAGACCAATTGTGTGCACAAAACGCTGGTAAAAAGTCTTATTTTAGTGTTGATGCTCATAAACTATATATATCTTCAACGATATGTTACAATTGGTTTTATTCTACATGTCAACAGAAATTGCCCCCTGTAGCAGTTCCTGGATCAATTTCCCGGCGTGGTCGAATTACACTTGTGCCTGCTAATAACGCCAAAGTGATTGCTAGGTACTGCATTTCCCGCAGAAATGGAACCATTCAAATTAAAAAGTTCTCACTTCTCATGGCAATGCATCCATATTGGAAAATTGGAGACACTGTTCTACTCATGCTCTACCAAGGCACAGGAGGGCTCTTCCTTTTCTTTGACGAGATGTCGAGTCACCGTGATCAAGTTGCTTCCAGCGGATAGTTGTGGTTGTTGGCCCTCAGCCTCTTAAAATGCGCTATCTATTACTCTATATGTTAAGTATGTAGATATGGACCATATGGTTGTTGGCCCTTAGCCTCTTAAAATGTGATAGTTATTACTATGTTAAGTATGTAGATATGGACCATATGGTTGTCAAAACCATGTTACGAAGATCCTCCTTTTGTCGAATAGTGTAACCACTATATATATGTTACTCAAATGATGTTACCCAAGTTCATAAATTTTCATGGAAAGTATTAGTATCATACACAGTTCATTGAGTTTAAGTGTGTGCCCGATGTCCAGAAGGCATTTGCATATTAACTGTCCATATTGCAAATTCACACACATGTTAACATAAGGAAACGTAGGTGTAACATACTAATCATCGCACACGAGTACTCGCAGACGCATCGTGTGCGATACTCCTAGCCACCGCAAGCAACTAGTTTGCATTTTCAAAGTTTTTTGTACACACAGAATCGCACACGAACTAACTGTATTGACCATCTGTGTTGTAATTTCTCATCGCAAACAGTTCATCCGAGTCGGCTGTTTGCCACGTATCACACACATCTTGTTTACACGACTCGTTTGTGTTCTTTTGGCTCATCGCAAACAGTTCATCCATGTGAACTGTATGCCGCATATCACACACATCTTATTAAGTTGAACCGCTTCTGTTGTGTTCCCTAATCGAAAACAGTTCGTCCGAGTGAACCGTATGCCATATATCGCACACACATTGATATGTTTTGTTGTTCTACCTCATCGCAAACAGTTCAAATGGATTAGCCGTGTGTCCTGCATCGCACACACATTGATATGGCTGCCCGTTTCTGTTGTTCTGCCTCATCGCAAACAGTTTGAATGGATTAACCGTGTGCCCTGCATCGCACACGCAACTAAAATCTGAACCGTGTTTGATAGCTCCGCCATCGCAAATGTATTGCACCTTTTTTGATGGGTTTTTTACACCACCATTTGCGATTATTGCATCGCACACAGTTTTGGCAAAGGGTCTCTGATCGTAGTGTCGCGTTAGCAGTATCCTACAGTAGTGACCGGTGCTTTTCAAAAGTTTAGCACTAAATATGGACTTGACTCTGAGATAGTAGCCTCCTTTTTTGAATCATTTGCTACTCATGTTGATCTCCCTAAGGAGAAGTGGTTTAAATATCACCCACCTATTAAAGAAGAAACTAAAGAACCAGTACTAGCTAAAGAGGAAACCATAATTTATAATGTTGATCCAGTTGTTCCTACTGCTTATATTGAGAAACCACCTTTCCCTGTTAGGATAAAGGAACATGCTAAAGTTTCAACTGTGGTCAACAAAAGTTATGTTAGAACACCCAAACCTGATGAACAAATCAAAGTAGAACCTAGTGTTGATATGGTTAAGTATCTCCTGGAAGAAAATGTAGATGGGCATGTTATTTATTTCTGTAATGAAGCTACTAGAATCAAACCTGATAAAACAGATAATCATAGACCCGTTGTTGGCATGCCTGTTGTCTCAGTTAAAATAGGAGATCATTGTTATCATGGTTTATGCGACATAGGTGCTAGCGTGAGTGCTATTCCTTTTACCTTATATCAAGAAATTATGAATGACATAGCACCCGTAGAGATAGAAGACATAGATGTTACTATTAAACTTGCTAATAGAGACACTATTTCACCAATTGGGATTGTTAGATATGTTGAATCTTGTGTGGGAAAATAAAATACCCTACTGATTTTCTTGTTCTTGGTTCCCCACAAGATGACTTTTGTCCCATTATCTTTGGTAGACCTTTCTTGAACACCGTTAATGCTAAAACAGATTGTAAGAAACAAAATGCCGGTGTCAGCTTTGGTGATGAGTCTCATGAGTTTAGTTTTTCCAAGTTTAGTAGAAAACCTCATAAAAAAGAATTTCCTAGTAAGGATGAAATAATTGGTCTTGCTTCTATTGTTGTGCCTCCTACCGATCCTTTAGAACAATATCTGCTAGACCATGAAAATGATTTACATATGCATGAAAGAAATGAAATAGATGAGATCTTCTTTGAACAACGTCCTCCTCCACCTAAAGGTGATCCTGTGTTTGAATTAAAAAAATTGCCAGACACTTTGAAATATGTTTACCTTGATGAAAAGAAGATATATCATGTTATTATTAGTGTTAACCTTTCAGAACATGAAGAAGAAAGATTATTGAAAGTTATAAGGAAGCACCGAGCTACTATTGGATATACTCTTGATGATTTAAAGGGCATTAGTCCCACTCTATGTCAGCACAAGATTAATATGGAACCTGATGCTAAACCCGTTGTTGATCACCAACGTCAGTTAAATCCCAAGATGAAGGAAGTGGTAAGAACGGAAATATTAAAACTTCTGGAAGCAAGTATAATCTATCCTATAGCTGATAGTAGATGGGTAAGTCATGTTCATTGTGTCCCTAAGAAAGGAGGTATTATTGTTGTTCCTAATGATAAGAATGAACTTATTCCACAAAGAATTGTTACAGGTTATAGAATGGTAATTGATTTTAGAAAATTAAACAAAGCAACTAGAAAAGATCATTACCCTCTACCTTTTATTGATTAAATGCTAGAAAGATTGTCAAAGCACACATATTTTTGCTTCCTTGATGGATACTCTGGTTTTTCACAAATACCTGTTTCTCAACCTGATCAAGAAAATACCACTTTCACTTGTCCCTTTGGAACTTATCTTATAGACGTATGCCTTTTGGTTTATGCAATGCACCTGCTACCTTTCAAAGATGTATGACTGCAATATTCTCTGACTTTTGTGAAAAGATTGTTGAGGTTTTCATGGATGACTTTTCTGTTTATGGGAAGTCTTTCGATGATTGTTTAAGCAATCTTGATCGAGTTTTGCAGAGATCCGAGCAAACAAATCTTGTCTTGAATCGGGAGAAGTGCCACTTTATGGTTAATGAAGGTATTGTTTTGGGCCATAAAATTTCTGAAAGAGGTATTTAAGTGGATAAAGCTAAGGTTAATGCAATTGAGAAAATGCCATGTCCTAAAGATATAAAAGGTATTCGTAGTTTCTTAGGTCATGCTGGTTTCTATAGGAGATTTATCAAAGACTTTTCTAAAATTTCTAGGCCCCTCACAAATCTTTTGCAAAAGGATGTCCCTTTTGTTTTTGATGATGATTGTTTAGAAGCCTTTGAAACACTCAAGAAAGCCTTAATTTCTGCACCTATTGTTTAACCACCTTACTGGAACTTGCCTTTTGAAATTATGTGTGATGCTAGTGATTATGCTGTTGGTGTTGTTCTAGTACAAAGAGTTGATAAGAAACTGAATGGTATTCATTATGCTAGTAAAACTCTAGACAGTGCTCAAAGAAATTATGCTACTACTGAAGAAGAATTCCTAGCAGTGGTGTTTGCTTGTGATAAATTTAGATCTTACATTGTTGATTCAAAAGTAATTGTTCACACCGATCATGCTGCTATAAAATACCTTATGAAAAATAAAGATGCTAAACCTAGACTTATTCGATGGGTTCTCTTGCTACAAGAATTCGATTTACATATCACTGATATAAAAGGAGCTGAGAACCCCGTAGCTGATTACTTGTCTAGGCTTGAAAATGTGCTTGATGACCCACTAACTATTGATGATAGTTTTCCTGATGAGCAGTTGGCTGCAATAAATGTTTCTCATAACACTCCTTGGTATGCTGACTATGCTAATTACATTGTTACTAAATATTTACCACATAGCTTTACATACCAACAAAAGAAAAAATTCTTCTATGATTTAAGACACTACTTTTGGGATGACCCACATCTTTATAAAGAAGGAGTAGATGGTATCATTAGATGTTGTGTACCTGAGCATGAACAGGGACAAATCCTACGGAAATGTCACTCTGAAGCTTATGGAGGGCATCATGCTAGAGACAGAACTGCTCACAAGGTATTGCAATCTGGATTTTATTGGCCTACTCTCTTCAAGGATGCCCGCAAGTTCGTCTTATCTTGTGATGAATGCCAAATAATAGGTAATATCGGTAAGCGTCAAGAAATGCCTATGAATTATTCACTTGTTGTTGAACCATTTGATGTTTGGGGATTTAATTACATGGGACCTTTTCCTTCCTCTAATGGGTATACACATATTTTGTTTGCTGTTGATTATGTTACTAAATGGATAGAAGCTATTCCAACTAGTAGTGCTGATCACAAAACCTCTATTAAAATGCTCAAGGGAGTTATTTTCCCAAGGTTTGGAGTCCCTAGATATTTAATGACTGATGGTGGTTCACACTTTATTCATGGTGCTTTCCGTAAAATGCTTGCCAAGTATGATGTTAACCATATAATTGCATCCCCCTATCATCCTCAGTCTAGTGGTCAAGTTGAACTTAGCAATAGAGAAATAAAATTAATTTTGCAAAAGACTGTCAATAGGTCCCGGAAGAATTGGTCTAAGAAATTAGATGATGCACTTTGGGCTTATAGAACAGCATATAAAAATCCTATGTGTGTGTCTCCTTATAAAATGGTTTATGGAAAGGCTTGTCATTTACCTCTTGAGTTAGAACATAAAGCATATTCGGCAATCAAAGAACTCAACTATGATTTCAAACTTCCCGGTGAAAAGAGGTTATGTGATATTAGCTCACTAGATGAATGGAGAACCCAAGCTTATGAAAATGCCAAGTTATTTAAAGAAAAAGTTAAAAGATGGCATGATAAAAGAATCCAAAAGCGTGAGTTTAAAGTTGGAGAATATGTTCTTTTGTACAACTCTTGTTTCAGATTCTTTGCAGGAAAACTCCTCTCCAAATGGGAAGGACCCTATGTTATCGAGGAGGTTTATCGATCTGGAGCTATCAAGATAAATAATGCCGAAGGTACTAACCCAGGTTGTTAATGGGCAACGAATAAAACATTATATCTCAGGTACGCCCATTAATGTTGAAAGTGATATTATCCAAACTATGACACCGGAAGAACACATAAAAGATTCCTTCCAGAACAATCCAAAATCATGAAAAAGAGGAGGTACGTGATACGGTAAGTAAACGGACTCCGAACAATCCGCAAAAATATTTTTTGTCAGTTTTGGAATATTTAGAAAATTAGGAAAATAAGAAACAACCAGGAAAGTGACCCTGGTGGGCACAAGACACCAGCCAGGCGCGCCCAGGTGGGTTGTGCCCATCTCGGGTACCTTACGGACTCCATTTTTCTCCCGTTTGCTTGTTTCCCAAGATAAAAAATCTTTATATACCCCCCGAACCTATTGACCACCCTATTGCGGAGAAATCTTATGTTCTCTTTTCTTGCTGTTTTTGGTCAGATATGTTAAGCCAGGCATCATGTCTTCTTCCTCCTCCAACAACGTGGAAGAGGGTGCTTGGTTGATGAAGATCGAGCTGAAGAGGGAAGAGCCCGTAGAAGCCGTCAGGGGAGATAAGAGCAAGGAGGATACCGTAGATCAACCCCCGGTGCTCGAGCATGCACTGCCAGCTGAGGAGGAAGAAGAAAATATCCTTAAACCTTACTATGCTCATCTTACCCCTACTGAGATTGAAGCCTTTCGGATTATTGAAACGGTTCATGTGCAAAATAAATATCTCACTCGTGAAATATTCTACATCAAGAGCACATCATCTTCCTCTGGAGCGTCATCCGTCGATTGGAGAATCTCTTGATCTTGAAGGACATGATCGCCTCTTCTTCATCACCACCACCTTCTTCGGCATCACCAAAAGAAAACTGAGTGTATGGGCACTCCCCTTGGCTTCCGCTAAGCTTGGGGGAGGTGCCCCGGTATCGTATCATTCCCATTATCTTTTGCCTTTACTTATTTTAGTTCGATCTTTTGCTTTAGATGAATAAAAGTTTAGTTCGATCCTTTCTTTTCGAGAGCTTGCTTAGTGATCTATCCTTGTAATCATGTGCGAGATATATAATAAAGTTTAGTTTGAGTTTTTGCTTTCTTTACTTTCATGTTCCAATAAAAAGAAAGGAAATAAATTAAAAAGATCATATGCTAATCTTATGCTAGGTGATGGCACCACATAAGGAAAAGTATAAGTAGAAAATTTTATTAGAGATTGACAAACATAGCATTGGCCAATGATGCAACTCGTGAAATAATTAATAAGGGAACAGAAGATTCACATATAAATACACTATCCTAGAAATCTTTTGTGATTGTGAGCCCCCATCAAAATATTATATGCCAAAATTGATGACGTTGGACAAGGAAGACAATGTAATGATTTATGTTTGTTCATATTCACATAGAAGTTATATTGTCATAGATCCTTCAACATGTGGTGCTTACCCCTATCTTTGCTAGCCAAAAATTCTGCACTAAGTAGAGATACTACTTGTGCATCCAAAAACCCTTAAACCCAAATCTTATTTTCAAGAGTCCACCATACCTACCTATGGATTGAGTAAGATGCTTGAAGTAAGTTGTCATCGTTGCAATAAGGCAATAAAAATTGCTTCTAAAAGTGTGAGATCATTTAGTGTAAGAGAAAATTGAGTGTTGTACGAACTTGTGGTGGTGAAGAATAAAAGCTACAGACTGCATAATAAAGGTCGCCATCACAAGGGGCAGTACAACGTGACGTTCTTTTGCACTAAGGATTTGAGCATACAAACAAATAAGCGCATGGAAACCTCTGCTTCCCTCTGCGAAGGGCCTATCTTTTACTTTTATGTATTTACTTTCATGCAAGAGTCAAAGTTTCTTCTCTCTATTCCTTTTTATTTTTCTCCTTTGGCAAGCATCATGTGGTGAGGAAAGATCTAGGCACGTATGTCCAGTTGAATATGGGTAGCATGATTTATTATTGTTGACATCACCCTTGAGGTGAATACGTTGGGAGGCGAAACTATAAGCCCCTATCTTTCTATGTGTCCGGTTGAAACATTTTGCTCATGTGTATGCGGTGAGTGTTAGCAATCATAGAAGACTATATGATGGTTGAGTATGTGTACTTGCCTAAAGGCTCCGATACGTGACCCTTCCTGAAAAGATGATGAATTATAGTTGCAAAGTTGACTGAGAACATAGTTTGTTGGTTTCTAATAGAGTTTATGCTTTATAGTGACAGTGTGATGAACTGTTACTTATTCATGAGAAGTTTATGATAAAAGTTTTATGTTTAACTTTGTTATTGTTATAATAATCTACATGATGTTTCTATGTCCGTATTTTGTTTTTATCGACACCTCTCTCTCTCTAAGCATGTGGACATGTTTTTCGATTTCGGTTTTCGCTTGAGGACAAGCGTGGTCTAAGCTTGGGGGAGTTGATACGTCCATTTTGCATCATGTTTTCCTACTATTATTTATGATGTTTCTATGCATAATAATGCTTTTTGGAGTAATTATAATGCCTTTTCTCTCATAATTTGCAAGGTACACACAAAGAGGGAGAATTCTGGCAGCTGGAAATCTGGGCCTAGAAAAGCTACATCAGGCTACCTATTCTGCACAACTCCAAACAAGCTGAAACTTTACGGAGAATTTTTATGAAATATATGAGGAATATTGGAGCCAATAAATACCAGAGGGGGCCCACTAGGTCGGTACAACCCACCTGGGCGCGCCCTGGTGGGTTGTGCTCTCCTCAGCCCACCTCCGGTGCCCATCTTCTGGTATATAAGTCATTTTGACCTAGAAAAAATAAGGAGAGGACTTTCGGGATGGAGCACCGCCGTATCAAGGCGGAACTTGGGCAGGACCACTTTTGCCCTCCGGCGGAGCGATTCCATCGGGGGGACTTCCCTCCCGGAGGGGGAAATCATCATCATCATCATCACCAACAACTCTCCCATCTTGGGGAGTGCAATATCCATCAATACCTTCAACAACACCATCTCCTCTCAAACCCTAGTTCATCTCTTGTGTTCAATCTTTGTACCGGAACTATAGATTGGTGCTTGTGGGTGACTAGTAGTGTTGATTACATCTTGTAGTTGATTACTATATTGTTTATTTGGTGGAAGATTATATGTTCGGATGCAATACGCTATTTAATATCCCTCTGATCTTGAGCATGATTATCATTTGTGAGTAGTTACTTTTGTTCTTGAGGTCACGGGAGAAATCATGTTGCAAGTAATCATGTGAACTTGATATGTGTTCGATATTTTGATAGTATGTATGTTGTGATTCCCTTAGTGGTGTCATGTGAACGTCGACTACATGACACTTCACCATATTTGGGCCTAAGGAATGCATTGTGGAGTAGTTATTATATGATGGGTTGCGAGAGTGACAGAAGCTTAAACCCTAGTTTATGCGCTATTCCATAAGGGACCGATTGGATCCAAAAGTTTAAGGGATTTTTATTTCTGTGCCCCTGGTTCCATAGCTCTAGTCATTCATCCCCACTCTGTTAACTTTTGCTCACTTTTCCCCACTCCCTTGCCCGAAACCCTCAGAACAGGTTATAACGGATGTTGCCGTCGGGTCAATGCCTTTGACCGTTAACTGACAAGCGGGGCCGCGTATACGTGGGCGCATGCAAGACCGCGGTCGTGGGGTAGCACGTGTCCATGGACATGCCCGAAACGTCCCATCATATAAAGAGGGGCAACTACCTCCATCGCCCCTACCATTTTCCCCCAAATCCCCTCCCTGCCGCATCATCTTCATCTCCCCCACCGGCGTCGTCTCGCTCTCCTCCACTGCCTCCACCGCACCGTCTCGCTCTCCCCCACCGCATCCTCTTCCTCACCTTCATCGCCTCCATCTGTCAGATGGCCGACGCTCGTGGCGACGCCGGCGCAGCAGCCAGAGATGTGGTGGAGATGCAGGGTCAGGGCGCGGTGACCGTGGATGTCAGCGACGTCCACGGCGATGCGGGGAAACTCGCAACCGTTGCGGATGTGGCGGGCTCCGCCTCATCGCTGCAGGAGGTGACGGCGTCGAGCGGTGCAGTCCATCCCGATACCTCCGATGCGCCGCCTGCCGTGGAGCAGCAGGTATTTGCACTTGCTTAGCTTGTAGAGTTAGTTGCTCCCTAGTTGCATTGGTTAGATTGTGATTCATACGGTAGTTCAGATGGTTAGAGTAGTTGGTTTGACGGATGGGCCGGGGTTTTTTGTATGGGTTAGGGCGATGGGGGTTTTTGGACTAGGGTTTGTTGGATAAATTCGTTGCAAAAATGCTAGATGTTGTGAACTATGATTTTAGGTGCTGCAATGATTGGGGTTTTTAGATTTGTTTTTACATTTGGATAAATTCGTTGCAAAAAAGCTAGATGTTGTGAACAGATGCATGCTTATTAGATTTGTTTTTAGTGCTCACAGATTGGGGTTTTTAATGCTACTCAGATTCGTTGCCTTACATTGGGTCCCTATTAGATTTGTTTTTGAATGCTACTCAGATTGGGGTTTTGAATGTCATATGCCCAAATGGAATCCATTGATTAAGAAGTTATTTGATTCATTGGTATATAAATTTGTCCACAATATGTAGTTATATTAGCTCTGTTCTTCAATGTGTGTGCATGACCAATGATCAATGTGTTATTTGAATGTCATATTGGGGTTTTTGATCAATGTGTGTACAAATCTAATACATTGATATACTAGTGATGGATGTGGTTTTTGAATGCATAGAGCTAAGGGGCACAGAAATAAAAAAAACCACTTCTAAAACATTTCTGATATTGGGAGTATATTAGCCCTATGATCAATGTGTCATGTGTGCATATCTAAATTTTCAATTGGCTACTAGTGATGGATGTAATTGCATATTCAGGAGGAGGATGGTTGGTGGGAGAAAGAGGAAGTTGGCCGACTACGACCCGTACGAGGGGGCGTTTAGTAATGATTCTGAATATGAGGTAAGCCTATCCCTTGTTCATTTAGTTCCTTTGACATAGTGTATCCATGAATCTATAATGTATTAATGTAACTCATTCATGTGTGCAGTATGATTCTGGAGAAGAAGTGTACAAGGGCAACGTCGCATCCTTCACAGCCAAGGAGGTGGTGAAGATCAAGGCCATGGGAGTTGCTTCCTTCTACAATCGCAAGACCAAGAAGTGGCACTGCCCCTACTGCACCACCAAGCCAAAGCCAAGGGATGGCCGCTTCGATCACCTTCTGTCCCATGCGGAGGATGTAACGATTCGCGGGGAGGACTACATGATCAGGGGGCACCATGCCGCCCGCGTGAAGGCCCTGACTCCGGCGTGCTGTAATCGATGATGTGATGCTGTGAACTGAATCTTTAAGTTTATCTATTGGGTTACTTTTGGTTTGTTGAACTGAATCACATCATCGATCTATTTGTGTTAGTAAGCCAAAGTAACCCACTCGTCAGAGTTAAGGGTCAAAGCACTGACCCGACGGCGACGTCCGTTGTGACCTCTTCTGAGGGTTTCGGGCAAGGGAGTGGGGAAAACTGAGCAAAAGTTAAGAGCGTGGGGATGAATGAGTAGAGCTAAGGAACCAGGGGCACATATGTAAAAAACCCAAAGTTTAATGTTATGGTTAGAGTTTATTCTTAATACTTTTCTCGTAGTTGCGGATGCTTGCGAGGGGGTTAATCATAAGTAGGAGGTTTGTTCAAGTAAGAACAGCACCTAAGCACCGGTCCACCCACATATCAAATTATCAAAGTACCGAACATGAATCGAATCAACATGATGAAAGTGACTAGATGAAATTCCAGTGTACCCTCAAGAACGCTTTGCTTACTATAAGATATTATTTTGGCCTGTCCTTTGCCTCAAAAGGATTGGGCTACCTTGCTGCACTTTTGTTACTACTATCGTTGCTTGCTCATTACAAATTATCTTGCTATCAAACTACTCTGTTACTTACAATTTCAGCACTTGCAGACATTACCTTGCTGGAAACCACTTATCCTTTCCTTCTGCTCCTCATTGGGTTCGACACTCTTACTTATCAAAAAGATCTACAATTGATCCCATATATTTGTGGGTCATCAACCACCAGAATAGATCGCTTGATCACGATCCGATATTGTCTCCCCTCTGTTCATTCTTCGCCTATTGCCCCCAGCCCCTCTGCTCACATGAACAGCCGCCGCTCTGGCCGCCCTCAATCTCCATTCCTCTCCTTGATAAAAAATCAAGATTCATTGATTTGATCTATAAGTGGCACTACAGGATTTCTTCATGTAATTCCTATTCTACTTTTATTGAAAATTCCTATTCTCTTATTATCGTAGGATTTATTTGACGTGTTGATTTTTTGTTATAATTGCTCGAAGGTCTGGGTGGGTAATTTAATCTCGGGGATTACAGAATCTAGATTAGTCCTAAAGTCACATCACATCATAATGTCAAGTAAGGTAACAAAAAATACTTATAGTCTTTTTTACTGTAGTTTCTCTATGTTAGTACTCCATCCCGAATTACTTGTCTTAGATACATCTGTATCTAGACAAATCTACGAAAAGTAATTCAATATGGAAGTAGTACTAATTATCTCTTGTTATTTGCTAATTTAAAAATGCAGGTAGTAAGAATATAATGGAGCGTTTTTTGAATTTGAAAAGAAAAATAGAGAGGTAAGTACTTTGTAATTGGAGATTATTTTATTATGATACATTCGCAAATATGATTTCTTATTTACGTGAGGTTACCTTAAAAAATATTATAAACATATTACTTAATACGAGCTACATATTTTTAGCCATATATTATTGTTACTTTATTTTTTAGGGAATACACTAGTGCAACTTGTTCATGTTGACCCCGACGACCTTTTATCCTGGCTTCGCCCCTGCATGCGCATATTAGAAAACAAAAATGAGAGGAGACAAAAATGAGAGGAGAGGTATACCGATTCAAATGCACTCTAGTTTCTTTCGCAACCAGAGAGCTAGAGGTCAGAGAGAGGATTCTCATAGCCATTTCTTTCAAATTTGTTGTTTCTCCTCCATAAAGCTTCCACCAACCAACTAGAAATTGGACAATAGCAGCAGCAAGTTAGCATCATGAGTAGAAAGATATTAGTAGCAGCAGCAAGGTGGTAGTAGCAACAACAGCAATGTAGCAGTAGCATAGCAACAACCTCATGTAGGGGGCAATATCTAGAAAGTATACCCGGGATGTAGCTTTTATATTCACATGCTTTTGCGAGCATCTTTCCAAAAGGTCCTTCTTTATTTTCATACTTCAGAAACTCATCATTGACAACCAACATGCAAGTATCATGATCATTGGCAAAGTATTGTTCAACACACTCCTGGAATCCTTCATTTGCTCTTGTGCTCTCATTTGCAGTGGTACAACACATATGAAGCCATATGTGCAGTGGAGAATCAAGCCTTCCATTCATCTTCTTGTTAACAATGGCCATAGTATCTTCATCTCCAAGATGTTAAATGCCCCCTTCATATCCCTTTTTGCATTCACCAACTCTCCATACAGCCAAGCCACTGATGGCTTAGTATCCCCATCAACCAAATGAAGAACTCTCACTAAAGTCTCAAACACCTTTATGCATAGGATCACACCTTTCCAAAAGTTAGCATCCATCACCATTGTCGTTGCATCCTTGCTTTTCTTTGTTTTCTCATGACTCGTATTTCCCAAGCTCTTTCAACCACCTTACACCTTAAAGCATCTTTCTTCTCCAACAAACTTTGCAAAGTGGGAAAAGAGGAAGCAAATCTAGGCACCCCGGCCTTATGATATCTCTCCTTTTTGTAGCAACCCTCATAAATGCCAAAGTCTTGTGATGCACATAGATGAAGATGGTGAGGTTCTTTGCTTGATCAATTATTTTCTTGAATCTTTTGAGGTTGCCAATTCCTTATAGCATCAAGTTGATAGTGTGAGTTGCACAAGAGATCCAAAAGCTCTTTGGCCTCTTGGCAAACAACATTTTCTTGGCTCCCATGTTATTGGAAGCATTGTCCGTCACCACTTGCATCACATGCTCCACCTCTACCTCCTCAATTGTGTTGTCCACTAGCTGAAAGATGACTTCACTTGTATGTGACACATCCAATATTTCCTTTTATTTGAGAATACGTGTCCCCCCACTACAAAGCATGCACAAATTCATTATACTCCTCCTCTTAATGTTTGTCCATGCATCAGTCATGATGGTGCATCTAAGCTTTATCTTCTCCTTATCACGGCCATCTAACAAACTCTTGGTCCTTGCATATTCATCACTCAACAACTTCTCCCTAAGCTCATATTGAGTAGGGGGCTCATGTCCAGGACCAAATTTGCCTATGGCCTCACATATTTGACAAAACTCATTGTTGTAAAGAGCATTAAATGGTATGCCTACAAGCAAAGCAACAAAACAATGCTAAAAGATTTAGACTTAGTATTTCAAACACAAACAAGAAAAGAAATGAAGGACTTTGGAATTACCATGTGAATACACCCATCTAGCAACATATGGTGAACGTTGAGCTCTTCTCTCCTTGAATAGTGCTTCATTCATACTTAGCTGCCTCAAGGCTCCCTCTTTGCTTGATTTGCCATCAATAGGACGCACAAACTTGTCCATTGGTCCAAATTTTGTTGGGCCCCGATGGTGTGCTTCTAATACACACAGATTCTCTAACCTCCCTTGCTTCATTTAGGGTTGTAACATGCACATCAGCTCTCACTTCCGCCTTATGTTTTTTCTTTGACACCTTCTTTGCCTCATATGCATCAAGAGCTCTCTGGCATATTGCTTTAGCCTCCGAACTTGATCTTAAGCATGAAAGAATGCTTGTGGTGCTGCCCGTGATGTGTATCTTGAAACAGTTAATTCCTTCGGTGCTAATATGGCCACAAAAGTCACACTTCACCCTCTCCTTGTTTGTCACATCACATAGTTTCCCATAGTTCCATCCAACATCATTTGACTTCCTTTTAAGATCTATCAGCCTTTTGGACTCTGTCTCGGTGGTGGTATTCTGTGATGTTGACATCCTAATTACAAAGTCAACAACAACAAAAATTAGCAGCTAGTAGCCGCAGGCAGCAGCAACAAACAAGCAACAACAGCTAGCATTGGCAACAAACAAGTAGAAACAACAGCTAGCATCAGCACAAGCAGCAACAACAAATAGCAGTAGCAACTAGCAGCAGTGAATTAATAGCAGCAGCACCAACTACTACTACTACTACTCTTACTCTACTAGTACTCACTAAGACTAGCATCAGTCAACAACACAAATTAGAAGCAGGAGCAGCTAACAGCGCTTCAACATCAACTAGTAGCACCAGCAACTGGCAGCAGCTAGCAGGACCAGCTAGGCTCGATTGGGATCTCGGGGCTCACCTGCCTGAAGAAAAGAAGACCAGGGGTGCGAGATCCATGGCGGGATGAGGTCGAAGGCCAGCGACCGGTGGGCACAGAGAGGGCCAAGAAGGAGAGGCACGATGAGGAGCTTCATATCCACGGCGGCGGGCATGCTGCTACCGGCGGCATGGGGAATGGAGGAGGGGTGACCCTAACCCTAACACGGGCTCGATTTTGGCCTTATGTCTTTCATCCCGTACATGTCTGCCTCTTTATTTCGATTCCCCGATGGATCCCCAGACCTCGTTCTACAACATTAAGCGGCGATTCCGCGATGTTTTGCGCGCTTAAGCACGCCTCAGCGAGAAAAGCGCTCCGCCAAGGCGCGCATCGCGCCTTTACCAGCACACATGGCCTATACAAGTTTAATATTTTATGAATACATGGTCAGCATTTTTCTTATACACGTATTTAATTTTTTTTCAAATAGTTGATTAACATTTTTAAATATATAGTCAACATTTTTTCCTAAATACATTTGAACATTTTCCAGTGTTTGATTAACATCTTTCAAATACAAGTTTGACATTTTTTTTTGAATGCATGGTCAACACTTTTTTAGTACATGGTCAACATTTTTCTTCACATATTTAAAAATTGTCAAATGCTTGATTAACAGTTTTTCATAAAAGATTGTCATTTTTTAATATATATGGTCAACTTTTTTCATACACATCTGTATTTATTTGTATACATTTTTTCATACATGAGAAACATTTTCTCTATTGGCTTTTAAGATTTTTCAAATGCTTGGTTAACATTTTTTCAAATGTTTTTACATAAAGTGTTTTATGTAATATATTTATTTAGAAAATTTGGAACTGTAAGATTTTTTCTTTTTCATAATTGCACTAATATTTTTTTAACACTGCACAAACAGGTTTTGGAACTTCAGTATTTTTTTGAAAATATAATAATGAATAAGAAGAAAAAGAAAAGAAAATCATGTGAGCGAATGAACAAAAAGCGATCGAGCGAACAGGGCCACTGAGCCGGCCCATTAATTGGTCGCTTCAGGCGAGCGGGTAGTTTGTCTTGCTAAGCGAGACATAGCCGCGCTCCTGCTCAGCAGCCTTCGAACCACTATCAGTTTCTTAGAAATAGAAAAAAATGATTTAAAAAATAATCACAAACCAAAAACTTGTTCGTGAATTGTTTTTTCAAGAATTTTAAAAATGTTCATGAACTGTAAAATGTTAAAAAACTGAATATATTCATTGTTGCGTAAGAAATCAGGGCAAAAGACAAAAAAACTAAATAAATGCCACATAAGAAACTGTAGGGTAAAAACAAGAAAGAAAGAAAATAGTCGAGAGCTTGCAAAACCTAAAGAGACAGAGGGAGGAGTTTAATTACTAGACCGTTGGCATCTTCTATTTTGTGCTTCAGGCAGCCCGTTATAGACCATTTTGCAAGCGGGCGCCTAAATCACACCCTCCTCCTGCGAGCTGGGCCGGTCCATTTAATTTTTTCCTTCTTCCTCTGAAAAACTACATAAAATAGATGCCAGAGCTGGGTTTGAACCAGAGACCTCTAGGTTCAAAGCATAGCGTAACAACAACTATGCCATCTTGATTAATTGTGCCAACTCACTTCTTTCTTCTTTTTTATCCTCTTAAGTTCGCGGAACTGTTTTCCTTTTCTTTTTCTTTTCTTTTTCCTTCTTTGTTGGAAAA
>NC_057799.1:610218367-610235880 GCF_018294505.1 Triticum aestivum
TCGTGATTTTTTTTCAACAATCAATGAAGTTTTTCCAAGATCGATGAACTTTGTTTTAAAATTGGTGAAATTATATCAGAATGGATAAACTTATTTAAAAATTGATGAACTTTTTATAAATTGATGAACTTTTTATAAATCGATGAAGTTTTTTGGATTTGATGATTTGTTTTTGAAACCGGTGAACTTTTTCTCAAAATCGATGAACTTTTTAAAAACCGATAAATATTTTGAAACCAATGAACTTTTTCACAAAATTGATGAAGGTTTTTTTAATTCGATGAGCATTTTTTCAAATTTGATAAAGTTTTTTCACCATCGATGAACTTTTTTGAAATTCACAAACTTTTCCATTTTAGCGAACTTTTTCAATTGGTACAAACCTTTTTCAAAATCTTGATTTTTTTCAATTCATGGTTATTGTGAATGCTTTTTCAAATTTATATTTTCTTTATTCAAATAATTTATAGCAACTATATTTCATGTTTGTACTAAAATAAGGGTCAAATAGATTTGTTTCCTGTAGTAATCAACAAACTTAGCTTGGCTTAGTTGTTTACGTGTGTGGAATTCGGTTTAGGGCCAGATTTCGATCCCCAATCCAGCTGAAAAAACCTGTGCTTTCTTCCTTTGCGTTTTGCCTTTCGGCAACTTGCTGAGCCGGCCAGTTACACGTCGCGCGCGAGCGCCTACCGCGCAAACCGGCGCTTACGCTCCCTAGCCCGTTACCAACGCAGGGAGCGTGTGGGCGTTCTGGTCTCAAAGGGGAAACCCTACCCATTTTGCATCAAATTGTCGGCAAATCGCACACGTGTGGCGACCTAGCGAGCGGCTTGGGCAGTAGCCTACATACATCTTCCAGGTTCTGGTTTTTGGCCCAGTTCTTTTGGCCGATTCTCCTGGAATCTTGAGAATCAGGCCTCCCCTCAGCTTCTCCCAGAAATCTTGAACCCATATTTTTTTTACAATCCTATCCGAACGACAAAACTTCTCTGCTCCATTGTGACCTGAAGGGGTAGCCGCCGCCTTGCCGACACCATCTATAAACACTAACACCGTCGGTACCAGAAACTCCAAGATGCCACCATGAAGGACACCATCGCCGTGGGAGTGGAGCCAAGGCAGATTTATTCGTCTGGGCGCCGCTCCCACCGTCCCAATGGCGCACTACGACCTAAAAAACGAAATTCTAACTACAGAGCGGAGGAAGAGGGTCCCCCTCCCTCCTACCGCCGGAGCAGCAGTCAGAGGGAGAGGGGACCAGCCCTGGCTGATGTAGATCGGAGGTAGAAGATCGCCTACCTAGTCGTCTTCACGTGGCGGCGGTAAGGTTGGGGAAAAACCTTTTTCTTTCTTGTTTTCATTCGTTCGTTTTTATTTTGTTCTTATTTTCGAAAGTATTATAAATACATATACTGAAAAATATAAATTAAGTAAAATATTAAAACCCACGATTTTTAAACCATGTTATAGCTGTCAAAAAACTTTTAGCTTAAATAAAAATGTAGATGACAATAAAGAAAAATGTCTATGACATTTTGAAGTGTCAAAGTGTTTCAAAAAAATGTATGTGACATACTAAAAAAATGTGTAACAAAAAAACATTTTACCAATAAGAAATAATGTAGGTTTCATGTCTTTAATGTTCGTCACATTTTTAAAAATGTTTATAAAATTTACAAAATGTAGCATTGTTAAAAAATATCTTATATACCATTAAAAAACGTTTCAACTTGTATTAAAAAAATATGAAGTTTTTGAAAGTAAAAGATAAACATGTATTAAAAAATGTTTTAGATGTACACCAAAATGTACAATACATATCAAAAAAATAGACCTAAAAACAAGTATTTTAAAACATATTAATCATGTGTTTGCAAAATGTTAAACTTGTTTACAAAATGTTCCTTATTTTTATGAAAAATATAGGCATACGTTGATTAAAACAGAAATAAAAGAAAAAAGAAAAAACCTTGTAGTTTTAAAAAATGTTTATTGCCATTAAAAAATAGTCAATGTGTATTCTGAAACGGCTGAACATATATTCAAGAAAATGTAAAAAAAAGTAGATCAAAGAAAAAGGTTCAACGTGTATCAAAAAATATTCCACGTGTAAATTGCAAACATACATTGTGTAAAAGTAGACATGCATAGAACCAAGAAAAAAATCACAAAAAAAGTTGCAAAAATCTATATCTATATCTATATCTATACCTACTATTAAAGGGAATAGGTATTCTTGGTTTGGTTTGGTCCTTTTCATTGATTTTCGTTTGGTATGAGCGCACGATAAAGTTTCGTATGATCCGCTCGTACACACGGTAAGCCATCTGGGCCATGTACTTGTACGTTGATGGGCCTTCTATGGGATTTCATAGGGACCGCGAAAAATAATTGGGTCAAAATAAATCAACATCATGGAATTGAACGCAGTACCTCTGCGTTTAGCTCTTTGATGTAAAAACCAACAAGCTATGCATCTTTCACATTTACTAATCCTACCTCGCTCTTTTACAATGGTTTCCCACCAGTAAATATACAAGCGGCCTCAGGAATCAACCAACTGACGGTTAAACAAGTGGCGTCAAGAAGAATTATGGGTTTAAATAGGATATTAAATGGATGTGGCTGACTAAAGTAAGATTACAGATAAACCGGTGAAATAATTAAAAGAACGATTGTGGGCTTAATAAATAAAATATTCAAGTAGATGGAGCTAATTAAAGGAAGGATTTGAGGTAATAAGGTAGGATAATTAAAAGGAAGGGTCCATAGGCTTCCTTGTGGTGGGGCTACTAAATTAGAAAAGGAAGGATTTGATTCCGGACTAAAACAGGTGAGGACGTCATGGTAAGTAAAGGAAGGATTATACTTAAACGGAATTAGTGGGAGATTATACCCGCAAAGAAAATATGGACGTGGATAAATTGCATCCTATTTTTTATATTCATTTTGTAAAAGGATGCTGCATTGCAGCATGTTCTTCGTAGTGAATCCTGTGCTACAAGACATTATGATTGCACAAAACATTATGTGCTAGTAATGAAAAACAGATAGAACGAAGTAAACTGCGAAGAATAGCTAAGGAAATAAAATAATAAAATAAAAGGAAAAGTGAAAAAACCCAAAGAAAAACACCAGAATGTTGTTCAAAAAATTGAAAAAGAAAAAACAAGCTACACTAATGAGCCGGCACACGACCCCAATGGACTGAGGCGAGGCTAGGGTATATCTTGCACTGAGCGAGATATAGCTCTGGCAGTGTACGGGGTAACGAATGAGCTGGTACTTCTTTTTTTACCATAATACAGTAAGGCAAAATGCCCTACTTTGTGTCATTTTTTTCATTATAAAGAAAGCATAAATAGAGATGCTACTCCTTCGGATGCTTACGCGGCGTGCGCATGCAAGGGGTGCTCCAGCTGAGCCGCGGTGCGTCCTAGCTTTACCACGTGTTGTATGCTCGGCACACCCTGTAGGAACGCATTTTTTCAGTACGTATTTTTAAGTTTTTTACTTGTTTTTTTTTGGATTTTCATAGATTTTCTCTATGTGTTTTCTCGCACATGAAGCAAATCGTTCGAAAAAAAACCACAGTGGTGCTTTCGCATGAAAAGCACGCATGTGGTCCCCTGTAAGGGAAAAGCACAAGTGTGCTTCACGGTGCAGGATAGAAATACTTCCCCAAAGAATTGAAATAGGCAGTTAGCTTCGGTTTTCTTTTTTTTCCTTCATTTTTCATTTTTTATTTTTTTCCGGTGTTTTCGGGAAAGAAAAATCATGCAAACCTATCAAAATGGGATCTAGTTTCGAAGATCTCAACACAACATATGCATGATGAAAACGGTTTATCATTTGGACGCACAGTTCAAGAGATAGAATGTTTTAAAAATTGAATCTACGGAAAAAAAAAATCACAAAACTCCCAGGTTGGGACAAGTGTCAGCTATGCGGAGACACTTGTCACCACAACAGGAGTGGGAGTGACCTTTGCGAGTGAGGAGTACCCTCTAACTAGTGATCTCGGCCGTGTACGGATAACATAGTATCGAACGCTAAAGGTGGCAAATAGGATACGTGTCGGGAACAATCAAGTAAGGTCAAACTACACTGCCGGGATTGTATGAATTCATTCTGGGCTTTATGTGAAAAATGGTAAGTACAAGAAAAATCAAGCTTCATAGTGAAAAATTGAAGTTTCATAATTAAATTTTTCTAAAACTCATGTGAATTTTTCTAAATTTATGAATACCTTTTCAAATTCATGAAGAAAAATCAACCGTCGTGAGAACATTTTCTAAAAATGAAAATAAAAGCGGAAAAACAAAATATAAAAAGAAAACATACAGAAAGAGAAAAGAAATTATATTTGGAAAAAACCACAAACAAAAAAACAGAACACAAAGAGAACAAACTTAACGCATTAATGCCCCCCAGTCCGTGGGAGCACCTTGTGTGTTTGCCCTGATATTTTGACCCAGCAGAGTCAAATAGGGATTTCCCAAAAATAACATGGTTTCATTGATGGACATGTTTTTATTGTCATAAGAGCATTGTGCTTTCGCATGAAAAGCACGCACGTGGTCCCCTGTAAGGAAAAGCACAAGTGTGCTTCACGGTGCAGGACAGAAATACTTCCCCAAAGAATTGAAATAGGCAGTTACCTTTGGTTTTCTTTTTTTTTCCTTCCTTTTTTTTATTTTTTTCTAGTTTTATTTTTTCCGGTGTTTTCGGGAAAGAAAATCGTGCACACCTATCAACATGGGATCTAATTTTGAAGATCTCGGCACAAGATATGCAATGATGAAAGCGGTTTATCATTTAGACACACGGTTCAAGAATGTTTCAAAAAATGAATCTATGGAAAAAAATCACAAAACTCCCAGGTTGGGACAAGTGTCAGCTACGCGACGACACTTGTCACCACAAGAGGAGTGGGAGTGACCTTTGTGAGCGAGGAGTACCCTCTAACTAGTGATCTCGGCTGTGTCCGGATAACATAGTATCGAATGCTAAAGGTGGCAAATAGGATACGTGTCGGAAACAATCAAGTAAGGTCGAACTACACTGCCGGGATCGTATGAGTTCATCCTGGGCTTTATGTGAAAATTGGTAAGTACAAGAAAAATCAAGCTTCATAGTGAATATTTGAAGTTTCATAATTATTTTTCTAAAACTCATGTGAATTTTTTCTAAATTTATGAATAGTTTTTCAAATTCATGAAGAAAAATCAACCTTCGTGAGAAAATTTTCTAAAAATGAAAATAAAAGCGGAAAGACAAAATATAAAAAGATAACATATAAAAAGAAAAAGGAAATAAAATTTGGAAAAAACCACAAACAAAAAACAGAACATAAAGAGAACAAACTTAACGCATTAATGGGCCCCCGGTCCATGGGAGCACCTTGTGTGTTTGCCCTCATATTTTGACCTAGCAGACGTCAAATAGGGTTTTCCCAAAAATAACATGGTTTCATTGCTGGACATGTTTTTATTGTCATTAGAGCATATAACATTTCCCCCTTTTGATAGAACATAAACAGTAGAGATATTTTTTTGACGGGTAGAGATATTAGGGATGAGACTGCTAGCTTGTTGGCTTAACTGTAATTGGAACTAGGCCACGATTGTTAGGACAAGGCTACAATTTTTACGGTGTGTCAAATTGTCGAGCTCCCACACAGGAGCGAGCGAGTGGGCCAACCCATTAATATTGGGAACTGTAGCGGTTCGATCGCCCCTAAAAAAAACTGTTCGACCGAGCATAGTGACTGTCCAGATTGTTTTTCTCCGTTCAGATTTCTAGTGGCATTTCCTTTTTTTAAGTCATTTCCCCCCTAGAAAAATCAAAAATATTTATATTAAAAAATGTACATTCTTAGAAATTTTCAGATTATTTTTTTGCAAAAAATGTGAACATGTTTCAGAAACTTCTGTACTCCCTACGATCCATATTGATTCACAAACAGCTGTACAACTTTGCACTAAAGTTGTACTAAGTGTGTGTCAATTAATTCTTTTAAGAACCTGGACGTTACTTAAAACTTGTTCAAAATTTTTATTAATCACTTGACCTTACATTTTTAAAAATATAAAAACATGAATATTTTTAGACATTTTACAGGAAAGCTAACATTTATAAATTAAAGGTGTATTTTTTTGCAAACTATGAAATTAATTTGAAAGAAGAATAAAAAATGAGAAAAGGAAAAGGAAAAAAAAGAACAAAGAAACTTTCAAGAAGTTCCCAATACCGGAAGGAACCTTCCTAAAACCTTTGTACGTGTTGCCAGAATAGCGAAAATTAGCCAGGCCAAATCGCATCACTGCTTACCAGTGTTTGCATTTTGCGTAACTAGCGTCAAGTAGGAAATATCACAATGTTGCCTAGTAACAACCCAATAAAGTCAATAAAATACAGTTGATTCTCAAAAAAGAATCTAAAAAGAAATAGTAAGGTTAAACTCCTATTGGGCTCTCTATGTGTTTATATCTTGGGCTTTATCTAAAAGAAAAGGGCAATTAAACAAACTTAGCCGGCAAATGTAGCAAGGCCTATAATAACTCCTTATGTTCCATAATGTAGTGCATACAGATTTTTTAAAAGTTAAAATCTGCACACTTTCACCAAGTTTATAGAGAAAATTATTTATATCTACAATACTTAATATATAAAATATGAAACTATATCTTATAAATCTAATGCTTGGCACTCTAGGAGCCTGTTCGGAGTCCCTCTGGTCCACAACTCCGCTCCTGGAGCAGGTGGAGCCGACTCGAACAGGATAACTCCGCAAAGTTGGCAGCATGGAGCGGAGCGAGCTGCAGTCAAATATCACGGAGCGAGGAAAGAGGTGCTCTAGATTTAAATGCTTTTTCTACAAAACTTGGTCAAAGTTCGTGAGATTTGATTTGTCAAAAAATCTATACGCGCTGCGCTATGGAACAAAGGGACTATTAGGCTAATCTATCAAACTTAACCTGGGCCACTGTCGGAGAGCATTTCATTTGATTTGAGCATTCCTCAAAAAAAAAATGATTTTACCACTGACACCCAAAAAGAACACTCAAGATGCATGCAGTGATTTGCATTAGTTTTCTGGATGTCTACCACGTTTGGAAACTGGTTGCACATTTGCATTTGACAGGATGGCATACCATCATCGAGGAACACTCAATTTGTAGCCTCTTACTGGCGAGTGAACAGAACAGGATTTCTCATCAATCAAAATAATAATTGAAACCTGCTAATGTACGCACGGTGGAAGTGTAGCATGCAGATGCAGGGAGCATGCAACAGAAAACATTCATGTCGATCATTTGTCGCCTCTCCCCGTGAGCCTTGAATCACGCCCGACCTGCGCGCGCCCAGCAACAGCAAGGTTGCTGTATCTACAAGAAAGAAACGCATTAGTGCAGTGTCGTACGTAGTACGTACTTAGCCACTGAGCCCGGCTTGAAAGAGGCTGCACGAGAGAGCGTCCCCTGTGGCGTGGTCCTCGGCCGCCGACCCGACCGGTGCATGCATGTATCACCTACCTCCTTTCCGAAGCACGAGAGGTCAATTTGCTCGAGCACAGAGAGGGGAGAGGGGAGCGGCGGCCACGCTGGCACACGGCGCCGTTGGTTCATGCACCGTAGTGGGTGTCCTCCTTTCCAAGCAAATGCTCAATCATTAGATCAGCTCAGCTGGGAGAGGGAAAAAGAAGAACCACTTGTCAGGTGTGATGTCGCCGCCGACTATCACACCACCAGAACCTGGGCCCACCGTAAGGTACGTATATGCTACTCCTGTCGAAAAGTCAAGCGTACGCTCGAGTAGAGCATGTCCCTCTCCCACCTCTTGATAGAGCGATAACTCCCACGAGCACGGGTCACTAGCGAGCTTAATCGCTCGCCCGCCGTCCCATCACATACACATGCACGAAGCACGATCTGATCCGGCGTGCGATTTTCTTCCCAGGAAATGGTGGCCGGCATGGTGGCGGGATCGACTGAGCTTTTTTGGCGCCGGCAGCCACTGGGCTGGCGCACCAGCGAGCAGGGCGCGCATGCATGATCTGATCACTGACTCGCTCACTCACTGCAGAGTTCCCAGGGATACACGCACCCTTTATTTTTCACCTTTCCGGAGTCGCCAGTGCCGCCGGCCATGATGATCGTACATATAACCGGAAGAGCCTATCATCACGTCGGTCGGTCGTACTGCTGCGAGTGGTGGCGGTATCACCAAAGCGCTAAATCCGGCCAGCCTCCACTACCTACAGCTATAGCTACACCAGCAGCACCAGGGTCGTAGTCGGAATCGGAACCGGAACCAGCCGTGCCGCTTCCTTCCCCGGTCCGACCCGCCGCTTTCTTTCCCTGCCAGCGCATGGCGGGCGCGAGCGGATCGTCTCCGACGACGCCGCCAGCGCCAACGGAAAGCGTCC
This sequence comes from Triticum aestivum, assembly GCF_018294505.1. Taxonomy (NCBI): domain Eukaryota; kingdom Viridiplantae; phylum Streptophyta; class Magnoliopsida; order Poales; family Poaceae; genus Triticum; species Triticum aestivum. The sequence continues at coordinate 610,226,802 of NC_057799.1, forward strand.
AAAAGAGCGGAGCGGATGGGGAATTTCTTTTCCGAATTCGCGGCAGGCAGGCAGGGGGAACGGGGGTCGGGGTAGGTGGTCCGTCCCGGGCGCCGCTTGTCTTGTCGGCGCGCGCGCGGGTGGCAGCGACCGGCGCGGGTGGGCGACGAAACGGAACACTGGAGACCGATAGCGAGGGGTCGCTCGGCGTGGAGCCGGACGGGCCAGGGGGCGGGGCGGCAGTGCGTGTGCACGCGCCGGCCACGCCGACCGAGAGCGGCGGGGGCCACCGGCCACCCCACGCCACGCACGGCAACTTGCGCTCGCCCCTCCGGCCACCCACTGGGCTGGGCTGGCCCGTTTAAATAATCGACCGGCACGGCACGCACGCATGCCCGCTGGAACCGTCCAACCGCCGGCCGGCGGGCGGGCGGGCGGAGTCGGCAGTGGAATTCCAGAGCACGAGCATTATCCACCGATCCGTATCATTCGCCTCTTAATCTATCATGATTAGCGGCAGCCCAGTAGCATTATTACGCAACACTAAATTAATTCCAATTCCCCGATTGTTTATAAGGGTCGACAGGAACGCCTCGTTGTATTCCTCGTTACTCCACCCCCGGCGGATTTGTTTATCGGGCGTCACACGCAGAGAGGGATAAGATGGCAACGACGACGGCGGGGCCCGTCCACTAGCTGCAGTTTCCTCCCCGGCCCGCGCGTCGCCGTCGCCAGCCCCGCCTGCTTCCCTCACCCGACTCCACCCCCACTTCCCATGACGGTAACAACCAATGCCCAGATTACAACTCCGGATATGGACGTGATCCTCACTATATTTGCACCCATCCATCTTTCTCACTCGCTTGCTCCGGGCCTCCGGCCACCATAATTGTTATCAATTGCCAGTGCAGGCAAACGCCTTTTTAAGGGGCAAGTGGCCTGCTGGCGGGCTGGCGGGCCGGTTCGTCGGCACCCAGCATATCGAGCACTGGCTGCGCCTGCCCAGTCCGTTAGTTATTGGAAGCGGCAGTACAATTAGAATATGTAATGAGTAGTACTCCTACTACAGCTCCACAGCTCGATCTGCAGGAGCATGTAGTATTGATTAGCGCAGACCGACCGGCGCCCCGCTGGATAAAACTAGAGTACTACTACATGGTAAAGCTGACGGCCGGAGGGAGCAGTATTCTATGCGCCCGGCCACAACCGTGTCGACTCACACCAACAGATCCGCTTGATTCCGCCGCTATCATCCAAACGAACGCTACAAACCAAGTACATGTCCCACCAGGGGGTGTCTTTCTGGTGCTATTAGTGCACCAGCACTGGTTAGCCGTGGACGGTATACTGTTGGTTTTGTATGATAAAACGTGAGCTCGGTGTAGGTAAATGCTCCGTGGGGGTGGTCGCCGGCCGGTCGCGTGCGGCTGCCGGCCGGCCAGCTTGGCGGCCATAAACTCACGGACCGGAAGTCGCTGCGGCCGCTGCCCTATCTCTACCAGAACTCCACTCACTCCGCCTAGCTAGACCCAGACCCAGACCCATGGCCGGCCTTGTCCACGGAACCGGTTGGCGAATACACGCAGAGGCCTACTACTACCACCCACCCAACTCCCCCGTGACGACGACTCCCGTCCCAGGTCGCCAATCCCGGGCCCCACGCGTGACGGGATTCCTCCTCGCCCTATCTCGCTTCAACACGTCGCGTTCCTATCCGCCCCAGCCTCGCCGACCTCCGTTTCCCCCGCGCCGCCCGCCACCGTCGCATCACGCCCGTCCGTCCCGTCCCCCGTGCAACGTACCGCGCCAACCGATCTCACCGACTCGCCGTCACACGGACGCCTCGCACCTGGACCCCGCCGCCTACCAGACCGACCGGAGCGGTACGGCGCAGCGGCGGGGACGGACGGACGTGGCGAGGGAGATGCGGTGCGGCGCGGCAGGATAGAAAGCGGCGACGGGACGGGATTAGGCGGTGGTGGACGTGATTAGGGTGCATGATTAGCAGGCGATAGATAATGGCGATGCCGTCGCTGGCAAGCAAGTTGACGTCGCGGGCTTGTCCGGGCACGGGAGGGGATGAGACGGGTGGATGGGCAGTGGGGGATGCCGTGGACGGGGAGGGAAGCGTCCGCGTCCGCGTCGGCGCGCGTCACCCCGCCCCGACGCCAGCCACCTCGCCACCTACATAGCTAAGCTAGCCGCCCCCGCTACACCGCTCGGCTCCGTCCCCATCCACATCCACATCTCCATCTCGCCCCATGTCGGTGCGGTGCCGGTGCGCGCGGTTGGCCAAACCGGTACGTCCACCAGACGTACGGTGCTGCGTATGGCCGACGCCCCAGTCATTGGCCAATTTATTTATTAGAAAGAAGTGCAACGCGTACGCCAAGAGACACCCACACTCGTTTCTGCTAGCTAGGGTTCGAGGACGGCAACGTGGGCATGCCATTATCCGTGTTGATGACCGAAGGGTGATGTACTCGATCGAATTAGTCAAGAAAGTGCGGAATTAATCAACACGGAGTTCTGGTTCATGCCGTGCTTGACTCAACGTCTCAACGATTGGTTTGCCTAAGCTTTTGTTCCCTGGACTCCAACTCGATCATCTCGTGCGGAATTGCATAAGATAAGCGGTCTAGCCTGACTAGTTTCGTGGGAGGGCTTTGTCTCGCTCTAGGACACTTGCCGGCCACGTTAAAGTACTTGCCCGTTACGTCATAAGCTATTCATAAACATGCAAGCACGGAATCCTTCAAATCTATTTAGAGCATGCCAGTGACGGCGCGTGAACCAAAGTATAAGTGGGGCAAAATGAGTGTATGGCATAGAAAAGGTAGGGTGATCAGAGACGCCGAGGATTAGTAGAGACATTAGCACAAACAAAAGCTTATTCCGAGTTTATTGGTCACCCCCTCTTATTTTGAACCAAAATTTGACCATAAATTTAAGTGATACAATATTAATTATAAGTCACAAAGATTATAGTACGAAAATCCTCATTCAAATAAGGGCATAAGGAACCCAGGCCGAGAGAGTACCAATTAGTACAATTTACATTTTCTAGAGACACGCCCTGATAAAAAGTATATCACCCTTTTGGTGACTAACATTATGAGTGAATCACGCACACAAAAGTGAAGGTAGGACAAGACTGCATCTCCATGTACCTCCCTCCCGCGTGCCGTTGCACGACAAAACGGAGCTGAAAGGCACCTTTGATCTCCATGGATGGATGCATGCGCCCCGGCTTTTCTTGACCCGAAGAGGGGTTTCAAACAGCGGATCCTATCCCCCCCAAGCTATGGTCCTGCTCCTACTGGCATCACGAGCCAGCCAGCCGGACACAACTCACTCGATCCAGGCAAAGCAAAGCGGCCATAGCACTATAGCCATGCGTAGCGTACTAGTCCCCACCACGTTGTTGTCCTAGGCTAGCTAGATAGCCTAGCAAGCTCGATCGATCAAACATCCTACTCCTAGGCCGTAGCGCCAGCATCCGCTTCTACATGCGCGTGGTCCAAATCCAACTCTCTCGAGGCCCACGCGCTCGCGCGCGCGCGCGCCCGCCCGCGCAAGCGACAAGGCCGTGCGCCCCGCCGCGCGCGCGCCGGCCGGCCGGCCACGTCGTGTCTCCACCGCAACGGCTCGCAGCAGCGCACGCACACGTAGGCGCGTCGCGACGACGACGGCCGGGGGCCACGGTGTAGTACCGGCGATCGATGCCGCGAGGTCTCGTGCTCCCGGAGGGAAAAGGGAGGAAGATGCCGCGACGTCGGCGGGGTCTTTTGGTACGTGTACGTGTGCCCGGGTGGATCGATCGGACGTACTACGTACGTACGCTTAGATTTTGCATGATTTAGCTTTGGATTATGGGAGCCGGGTCGGCGGGTCGGCGGGGCGCCAGGCGCCAGCTATTTGATGCACAATTATGCGCGTTCGGGGGCGGCTGGCGAGTTCACCTAAAAGGAAGCAATTATCAGGACCGGCAAGCAGATCACCTCACCGCAAAGTATTGGCCGCCGACTACATGCCGTCGGATTCAAGTTTTCGTCCCGAGAATATCCAATCATTCCTGATTTATTAGGACTCATAACCGCTTCAGAGAAAAGAAGAAAAGATGCCCCGTCAAGTTAGATGTTTTGCACGATATTACCACTGCACGGCATCCCACTTGTACGTCATTTTTGTCTTGGCACTTACTCTTTTGTAGGATATGTGTGCTTCTAATTAATCTCTTGTTACGCTAGAAATCGTGTACATGGAGACCGCACTTTGCCTAATAGTAGGACAAATACAAATCCTGTTTGGGTGAAAACCATGTACGCATGTCAAAGGCTCAATGCTTTTCCGATCAAACACATGTGCCTAATGATCAATGATATAACACAGGGACTTTTCAATTTACTGTTGTACTTTGTAACATAATGTTCTTAATTGTGCCACACATTTCTGGAGTCATGACAGTGGAAATGAAAAGTGGCGGAGCTACGACTAGGTCGGAGGACACCACCCCGTCCCCCGCCTTGAACGATTTTGTATAGCAATTTTGTCAACGAGGGTTTAGATTGGAAGTTTGCCTACCATATTTGGCTACCATGATGGAAATTGGCTTTTGTTGTTACGACTCATGTTAACTTGCCTCGTGACTTCTTGTGGTAGGATAGTTCTGAATGAAGAGTAGGTAACAAGTATTTGAGGAGAAAGAAAAAGCCTGGCTCTCCACCAAATTCCTCAAGATCTAGTTGGAGAGTACCCAACTTGCTATGGACGTCGATGTCGATTGGAGTGGAGCTACCACCACATAACTTGCTAATGTGTGCATGAGTAGTTTCACCTACCTCCGACACCTTGAGCATGGCATAGAAAGAAGTGGCCCATACCCTAGCACAACTCATCTTCACCACCCCGAGGTGAATCTAGGGATGACACTCGACGCTCCCCGAAGGAGTCTCCACATCAGCCAAAGGACAAAAAGAGTGGGTTAAGCGAACCGTGGAATTGTTAGAGCAATACACTACCCATATACTTTTCTTCGATTTTCTTGTATCTTCTAACTCAAAAGAAATGTGAGTGTGTGCTTTGCATACTAGTAGCATGCTTGTAATCATACCCCAAGGGCAAGTGAAGGGAAAACACATGGCATGGTGTGCGAAGTTTTCTTCCATCAAAATGTGATAACCCCTTCGCACATTATTATGAACCTTATTCTTAAATCCCAACTAGTACAAGATTGAGCATCGTCAGTGGCATCCAACCAAAGTAGGAGGTGATAATTTTCAACCGGGGAAATGGAGAAACTTAGATAAATGTCCCCCAATTTTAGAATATAATGACAAGACTCCTAGCCTCCTAGGCACCATCGACCTTGTCATCAGTATCGGTGTGTCTATTACCGCCCCGGCTCCACACCACGACACCATAAGCTTCACGACTATAATCTCGAAACAATCAATGTCGACTTCCAAATCTTCTATTCCCAATAAGGGGATAGCCAAATCGATTAAACTAGGGTCTTAGCAGGATTAACAGTGCAATGACTACGAAATAATCATGATTCTTTCGTGGAAACCAATTTAAATCATGGACCATTGGACCTAGTTATTATGGGTGGATAGGATTGATCGTGATGCTTTCGATGTTGGTAAACATACACATATAAATAATGAATCCGTTACTTGTTCACCAAAAATGTGAGTGAAACTGTTGATACACTCACGGCAAAAGAGCTACTCCCTCTGTCCCATAATATAAGAGCATTTTTGACACTAATGTCAAAAACGCTTTTATATTATGGGACGGAGGGAGTAGCTGTTTTTTCAATTAAAGAATTATACATCTTTGTGGTCATTGGTCTTATTAGGAATTCTAGTTTGTTTTCTAAAAGTTTCGGCCACATAATTTTACTTGTCGAGGATATTATCACCACTGCTTGCCATTCCATTTGCATGTTGTTATCGTCCTAAGTGACTTGCATGTCACATGAATAAAATGCCATATCATGTGCATGGCATGGTGCAAAAAAACGTAAGGACCACCTTTTTCCTTTCTGCGGGGGTAAGGATAATCTTTGTCATTGCCTAGTCAGGTCTGTTTTGTAATAAGACATGCATATTTCTTCTAGAATTTGCCCTTATTGTATACTCAAGCGGTTACTTGTTGACCCCAAAAAATGTGAACGGAACTTGGACAGGAAGAAACCAGAGCGGCAACGGAGGTCAACAAAATTACAGCGTGGCGACAAGTGCGCACGGCACGAGGGTTGGTGAGCAACAGAGAAGGATGGATTGTGATGCTGCGATCATCCTATCATATAACTTACCACGAGAAAGAACCGTTCATGTTTTTCTTGGATTGGACCAGCGACAACAACGATGGTGTTTCCACAGCCAGAGCAAGCAATTGTCCACCAAATACAAATTCCAATCCTGAGGTAACTAATCGGCCATGTCAGCTTCAGAATTAAGTAGCCATGAGTTGACGCTAGCTGTGCCGAATGTAGTACAGGTACAAATACAGCCGAACCGATTGATGTTGCCTGCGAGAATTGTACGTATACGGATGGACTACTGGTCCAATACGTGTATGTATGTAGGGATATGCATGGACCTCTGGGGTGTCGTCCGGACGCAGGTTAGGCGGTGGACCTAGCGATTAGGGGTGGCGCTGGGTCGGATCGGGTCGGGCCAGGCTCCCTTCCAAACAGCACAGTAGAGTACACTGCTGCTGCCGCCGCCGTCGATGTCCTCTTCTCTCTTCCCCCCTCCCGCCCGGTTTATGATTATCCCAACCAAACTCTAACCATACCCCCACCCACAAAATCCCAATACAAATACCACCGCCCAGCAAATAGATAGATAGCCCGGACCGGAGGGAGGGAAGAGAGAGAGTCCAGCTCCGCTGCCGCACACCAAAAGCTACTCCTCCTTTGGGCACGCGGCCGGCAGGGAGGGGAGAGGGGAGCCGAGGCGGCGGCCGGCGGCTAGCCAGCATAGGAGCATAGGTAGTTGGTAGGCAGCTCAGCTTCGCTCATGCAGCAGGGCGAGTACCGCTCGTCGTCTTCCAGCGAGGGCTCCGCGGGGTCGGCGTCGGCTGCGGCGGCGGCGATGGCGCCTCTGGCGGCTGCGGTCGCGGCGGTGGCGGCCAAGGAGGAGCACAACGTGACGGTGGCCGTGGCGCCGCCCATGCCCATGGCGATGGCGATGCCGCTGCAGCAGCAGCAGCCGCGGAAGCAGTACCGCGGCGTGCGCATGCGCAAGTGGGGCAAGTGGGTGGCGGAGATCCGCGAGCCGCACAAGCGGACGCGCATCTGGCTGGGGTCCTACGCCACCCCCGTCGCCGCCGCGCGCGCCTACGACACGGCCGTCTTCTACCTGCGCGGCAGGTCGGCGCGCCTCAACTTCCCCGACGAGATCTCCGCGCTGGCGCTGTCGTCGCCCGAGGCCGCCGCCGAGGCCGGAGGGGAGGAGCCGGGCGACGGCGGCGGCGCGCTGTCGGCCGCGTCGATCCGGAAGAAGGCCATCGAGGTCGGGTCCCGCGTGGACGCGCTCCAGACCGGCATGACCACCATGGTCGCCGCGCCCGCGCACCACCGGGAGCGGCAGCGGCTCCACCAACACCACCACCACGCGGAGCCGCACGCTGAGGAGCTGCACCGCCACGTGAAGCAGCAGCGGACGGCGTGGAACGGGCGCGCCAAGAACCCGGATCTCAACCAGGCGCCGAGCCCGGACACCTCCGACGCCGAGTGAAGCAGCCAAGCAGCGAGAAGAAGCAGCGGCTGCTTCCAGTCATCCACAACCCGTCGACCATGCAGCTAGTCTCCGGAGAGCGGCCAGCCGGCGTATGATCAATCAGATTCAGCACAACCAACTCAATCGTGTCCACCTGTCCCCCTAGCGAGCTCCGCCGCGTCGGTGAGGGCGGCGAGGTGCCGGTGGTCGGTGGGTCGGTGGCCGGATTTTTCAATACGTCGTTCTGGATAAGAACAAGGGAGGGAGGGGAAGCGGGGGACGCCACAAGTGGCGGTCTTTCCAAATGTCAAAAAAGACAGCTGTAACAGTTGATAAAACAATCGCCACCATCTTCTTTTTCTTCTCTCTCTCTCTGTTATCGAGTAGATAAGCAGCGATTAGCAGTACAATGTTCTGTTAATTAATCGTCCCAGTTGGCCGACTCGATCGCCCCCTCCGTTGTTGTTAATTGCTGAGTGCATCGCCTCTGGATTTTGATCCCGTATACAATTTGATCCAGTGGTTCGTACGTATCCAGTCGCTCGGCTCGGCTTAATCCGGGTGTCTGCTGGTGGGAGCAGCAACAAAGCAAGCATATCCGCGTTAGGTTAGGCATCGGCAGCCGGCCAGCCAGCATGCACTAATCAGTTGGGGTGAGACTTTTCTCCGTCCATGTCTCTGCCTCTGCATGCTTGTGTCTGAATCCGAACGTGCCGGCGCAATTATGGATCAGGGAGCGGCGGGCCGATTGGTACTGCTACTCGTGGCTAATCTAATCGCCAACGCCAAGGAACGGAGTGGATCTAGCTACATGAGCACAGAGGTGGCAGCAACTGGGCAGATGGGTCGTAGGTAGATTACTGGTATGATGGTGTGTGGGTGATTGGTTTTGGTTGGGTTGGGTGGGTATTAGGCCAAGGCCCAGGCCACCACATCGGACGGAAAGCAAAGCAACGCCCACAGCTCCGGCCCGATGATGATTGCGTTCTCCCTCTCCGCAGTGCATGCGTGGATCGCCCAAGTACTCCTGTCGACCTGCCGCCAACCCGACTAATCAGCGGCAGAAATCACATATTTAACCAGAGTGCGAAATCAAATCACAAACTGACCTGCTTTCAAAAAAAATTCACTCTGCTGACCCTTTCATATGGCGCCCGACAGCTAGGCGCCGCGCACTACTATGCAGCACCCTTCCCTTAGGCGTCGCACCTCCTGCCAGCGTGGCAGCCCTGGTCCAGTTGCGGCCCCACAGACAGCACTGCAGCGCCTAAGTCCTAGGTGCCACACTTGTAATATGCAGCGCCCGTCTCTTAGGCGCTGCACAGTCTGTGTTCCACTTAGGCTGGCCCCACCCTCTCTCCCCTCCC
>NC_057799.1:610236005-610239479 GCF_018294505.1 Triticum aestivum
GACTTGCGCCCCTCCTCTCTTCCCCTCCCCCCCCTCTCAAATCCTTCTCAAATCTTGCAAAATCCGGAGTATTTGACCGTGGATTTCGAAGCCAACCACTCCCTTAAGGTAATCTCCTCCGATCCCCTCGTTTTCATCCATAGGAATTGCCACATTTGCTCAAATCTTGCTACTTTGGGGAAACCCTAGTTTTGGCTTGGATTTGCAAATTTGTGTTGAATCATGTTATGTTTCTTTGCTAATTTGGTATGGTTAGGCTTTCATAGTATGCTAGGGTTAGGGTTATGTGTGTTTGATGTTGGTGTTAGGGTTATGCTATGGTTAGGGTTGTGGTTATTGTTAAGTGGGGGTTATGGGAATTAATTCATTTATATGTTATGGCAGATGTATTTTGTGCAAATATTTTTGTTATGTACTTACTTGATATACGTGTGTTTTTGATTATTGTAGGGATGGGGAGAACATGTGTTTATGTTCATCATGTGGATAAAGAGGCCTTTTTGAAAGGCAATGTTGAGCCGGACCCGGATGAGCTTGACATGGTGTTTGAGAGTAGTCCTAGCTATGCGGAGCTCTTGGACCAAGTGAGGAAGGATTTGAATTGGATGGACCCAAGTGACGTTGTTGAGTTCGAGGGAAGGCATAATGTTGGTTTTGGAATGCACAGACAAGGCTCTTGAGTTATTTGCCTCCAAGAAGGTTGAGTCTACTTTGAATTTGGACTTGAACCGGAACCCCTCCCCGTTGGTTGCTAGCACTCCCCCACCCATTAACCAAGATCAAATGAGTGAACCTCATTTCATGCAACAAGATTGGCCAACATTGAGCCCGACTCCAAACAACCAAAATGAAGCTTTTGAAGAGGAGAATGATGAGTACGAGGAGGATGACAACGAAGTTGATCTCCATGACAACAATGTGGGTGATCTCGACCAATATCATGTGCAAGAGACAATGGACCAATCCATCCCTTTTTCCCGTGCATATGCATCGGACTCGGATGACGATGGTCCCGATGAAGAAGTTTATGAGGAAGGGTTCACGCCGAAGGAGGCCCAAGCATTCAAGAAGGTATTCGGGAGGGATCACAAGACACCATTGTTCAAGGATCTTAGTCTCGTGGATGAAGCCGTTGTGGATGGTGGCAAATGCATTTCTCTTGGAGCTAGGCCAAGTTCTCACCGTGATTTGGAAGACGGCAAGAATGGGATATATCCCGGTTGTGAGTTTGAATCCTTCTTGGAATTGAAGATGTGGCTCGACAACTACTCGGTTACACATTATCGTCCACATAAAGTGGCCAACTCGGACGTCAATGTGCGTTACACGGTCAAATGTGAAGTGCCAAGATGTCCATGGATTGTGCGTGCGAGGCCATGGAAAGGAGGTCCCACTTGGCGCATAGTGAGTTGTCTACCAACTCACATGTGCCGGCACAAGAATGCGGATGGCGAGCTTGTGTACCAACAACACAGACAACTCACGTCCGAGTTCATTGCTTACAGGTTATCCAACCAAATATCCACACTTCCAATAATGAGCATCAAGAGTGTCATTGACCTTGTGAAAGCCATCTTTCATTACAAGGTGAAGTACGGCAAGGCATGGAAGGCGAAGCAAGCCGCATTCAAGATGTTGTATGGCAATTGGGAGGAAGCATACAACCGACTCCCTAGGTTGTTGTTAGCTATGGCCGCCACAAACCCAGGCATGGTTCACGTGGTTGAGCCTCATGGGCACCAAACATTGATTCATAACGGGAGGACCGTCCGAGTATTTGGCCGTGCATTTTGGGCCTTTGAGCAATGTGTGAGGGCTTTTGAGCATTGTCGGCCCGTCATCGCCATTGATGGCACGTTCTTGACCGGACAATACAAGGGCACTTTATTGGTTGCAATAGCAAGTGATGCCAATAACCGGGTGTTGCCTTTGGCTTTCACTTTGGTTGAGGTGGAGAACAATGATAACTGGGAGTGGTTCTTGCGTCAATTGAGAACAAGGGTATTACCGGCTGAAAGGGAAATTTGTGTCATATCGGATTGCCATCTAGGAATTCTAAACGCGGTGGTGGTTGACATTCCCGGACATACAAAGTTGCACCATCGATGGTGCATGAGGCACTTTTGTGCAAACTTCTATAGGGCATGTGGTATCAAGGAGTTGGCCGATGATCTTCAAGATTGTTGTCTCGCTTTCACCAACAAGCGGTTTGCCACGTTGTTCAATGCATTGCTCAGACACAAGAAACTTGACCCCGGTGGTCTTGAATTTCTCAATAGGAACATTGTCGAAAGGAATATGTGGGCACGTGCTTTTGATGAAGATGGCCGGAGGTACGGTCAAATGACAAGCAATATGGCAGAATGCTTCAATAAGGTGCTCAAGGGTGTACGTGCATTACCCGTGACGGCAATAGTTCAATACACATTTGACAAGATGAATGGATACTTTTTAAAGTACTCAATGGAGACGGATAAGCAGATTGCTGGTAAGAACAAGGATAAGCACAAGTACTATTTCCCACCAAAGGTTGAAGAATGGTTGGACTTTCAATCACGAAAGGCAGATTCCCAAGAAGCTGTACTATATGATGACAACGAGTGGAAGTATGAGGTCAAAGAGCCTGGAGGAACCACAAACGATGGCCACCAACACGGAGGCCGCGCTTTCAAGGTCTCCCTAACACGGTGTGATTGCAGCTGCATGAGGCCATCGTTGCTTCATCTCCCATGCTCGCACTTGTTAAATGCATCCCGTGTTAGGAATGTGGACGTCAATCACCCTCTTACCGTGAGGGAGTCCGAGTTCTCAATCATGACGGTAAAGAATACATGGGCTCCCCGGTTTCAGCCATACTTGGACCAATCACAATGGCCGGAGTATCATGGAGTTCAACTATGGCCAGACCCGGAATTGAAGGTCGTTAGACGGGGAAGACGTAAGACAAAGCGTCCTAGAGGTGACATGGACGGATGGGGCCGTGGTGGCGGTGGAGAATACGGCACCGGCCAATTCCAAGAGCCTCGTGAGCAATCCCGTTGTGGGGACTGCAATCATCGGGGACACAACACAAGAACTTGTCCCAAACCAAGAAAAAGATCAAAGAAAAATGATGCAAGCACAAGCCAAGCAAATGATAGTCAACCAAGTCAACCAAGGAGTAGCCAACCAAGTCAAACAAGCCAAGGAGGAACTAGGCAACAAAGAGGGAGTCAACTAGGTCTTAGAAGAGGCCGTGGTGGTGGTAGAGGCCGTTGTGGTGGTAGAGGCCGTGGTGATGGTCTTGGCCGTGGTGATGGCCTAGGCCGTGGGGATGGTCTTGGCCGTGCTGAAGGCCTAGGCCGTGGCGATGGTCTTGGCCGTGGCGAAGGCCTAGGCCGTGGTGAGGGTCTTGTCTGTGGTGGTGGGAGAGGTCGTGGCGAAGGCCTAGGCCGTGGTGATGGTCTTGGCCGTGGTGAAGGCCTAGTCCGTGGT
>NC_057799.1:610239729-610243738 GCF_018294505.1 Triticum aestivum
GTGGTGAGGGTCTTGGTCGTGGTGGTGGGAGAGGCCGTGGTGAAGGCCTAGGCCGTGGTGAGGGTCTTGGCCGTGGTGGTGGTCTAGGCCGTGGTGGCGGTAGAGGCCGTGGTGGTGGTCTAGGCCGTGGTGGTGGTAGAGGCCGTGGTGGTGATCTTGGCCTTGGCGGCGGCCGTAGTGGAGGAATGTTCACTTGGCTCAATGGACCATTGCCGTATGTGACTTACTATGATCTTGTTCTTTTGGCTCAATGCTTGTGTTGTCATTTTGCATTGTGTGACTAACTATTATATTGCCATTTTCATATGTACGGAAACAGTGAAGGGGGTGGAGGACACGAAGGGGGAAGGTGAGATCCCTTGGTGGTCGGAGGAGGGCGAAGAAGAAGAAGAAGAGAGGAAGAAGAAGAAGGGACAAGGACCGTGACCTTCTTATGAACCAAAATGTGTGCTACTATGGCTATGAGACGTAAATGACTATGTGTTTTGGCTCAATGTTTGTGTATGACTATGTGATTGGACTACTCTATTGCTATGTGTATATGACTATGTGATTTGGACTACTATATGTGCTATGCCTTCTTTCTGTGTTTTGGACTACTACATGTGATCTGGATATGATTATGTGTCATCCATGTGAATCACAAAACATAAAAAGCACTTGATATTTGAAAACACTACATAGTGCAGCGCCTAAGGGCAAGGCGCCACACTACACAGTGCAGCGCCTCTACCTTAGGCGCTGCACATTGACTTAGCTAATTTTTTGGTCGAAAAGCTATTGGAACGCTTCTGTTGCTCTCTGGACTGGGATGTCCAGGTGTGGAGCGCCCAAGGGTAAGGCGCCACACACCACAGTGCAGCGCCTGGCTGTTGGGCGCTGCAGTGCTGTTAACTGCCAAACTACAGAAACAGATGCCATTTTGGGCTCATGCAGCACTCACATAACTTGTTCAACATAACTAAAATTACTGTAAACACAAATACTGAACAAAGACAACTAATAACTTGAACATCACATCATTTAGGACAATTCAACATTACTACTAGTTCGCAAACACAAATACCACACTAGTAAGAGTTCACCAACATATAACATAACCTCACAAGTTCATCAACCTAATGAAACGGCCACAAGAGCACTAACAAACACAAGCACTAATGCTTTCCGCGTGTGTTCCTGGTGCCACGCCTGCAGGCAATCTTCTTCTTCCTGGGTGGACGAGCCTCCTCTTCCTGCACTTCCTCCTCCGCCTCATGATCCAAGCTAGCCATCCGCGAGGTCCCTACGACCACCTTTGGGTTGCCTCTGTTGTCAAAGTCGTTGGGCGTGTACTGGCGTCTGGGCTGCCTAGGCTTGAACACATATGGGGACCGAAGTTGAGCGTCCGCTAAAGTCATGTCATCATCAATGTCATGGCCCTATCACACAATCAAACAATATGGTGAAGACCGGCGTCGTAATCAAGTGAGAATCACATCTAAAGGATTAGCCATACCTCTTGGGTGACCGCACCCTCATCATCCAGATAAGCATATGAGGAACTCACATCGTCCCCCTGATGGTGAGATGAGGGGTCTGATGGTGTACCAGACCTGGAGGCAGATAGTTCATCAAATTCCGGATCACGGCAACCGAGAAGATTCGATAACCGCCTTAACTTCCTGGCCTGACGCTGTAACATGAACAAGTGTGGAAGATATCAAACTCCGCAACATAGACTGGCTCTCATAGTGAATGCGATATGTACCTTGAGGAATGCTCGTAGTGAACCATCATCATTGCCTTTTCCAACCGGTGTGTTCTCCAGAATATACTGACTCTCATCAGCTCCTTTCTTGATCTCGGTGCGCTGCGGATGAGAAAGAATGAACACGTTAGTCATTCAGACATGTGTAATACGGCCAACGGGAAAGTAAAGAAGGAACACTTTACCACATAGTTAATCACCGGAACAGCAGGGACTCCTTGCCCTACCCTGACATCTCTTTTGTACTTCCCCTTTGATAGATCCTCAAAGTTCACGGGTTCTTCAAGAATATCCTCATTATATGCCGGCAGGCATATCTCAACTCGAGTATTTTCAAGAAGCCATCGTATGTAGTTATCAAAAGCAAGTGGGTTATGCTCACGAAGCTGGGCGCGTGCACTGCTACAAGCTTGCTCCACGCAAAGCTGGAAGCGGGTAACATACGAAGCATGATGCTTGTCCCAGTCCTTTATCTTCCGCTGCCTTCTCCTGTCCAACCTGCATGGTACAATACCAAACATTAGCAAAATCAAGAAGGACTGACGATGCTTAGTCAATGCGCTCTCTTAACTATGAAGTGCTTTGTCCGTATCCACCCATTCCGGCGGGTGAGGCTGGAACAGACCAAACTGACGAAACATGCGATGTGGCAAATGAAACTCAACAGCCCAGTTGCATATCAGTGGGCACCGCATAAGCCAGAGATCCCTATCCCGCAAGCACATCGGGTTGATGGAAAACTCCGGGGTGTACCCAAGCCTGTCATCGGCGCCATATGGCTGCCATTCCACCTATGAAATAGGGCAACAATGCAAAATTGGTGACTTTTTTTCAGGCAAGCATGAGAAATGACTGAAGTAATGACCTCATTACCTGCTCAGGCGTAATCGTGTCCAACTCGGCAATGTACTTTTGGTACATGAGATTGACATCGTTCGTCATCTCGGCAACCACATCCTACTTGTAAGCCCAAGTGGGGCGCCGTAAGTCGTCATCTTCATATTCATACCAAGGATTAAAACTGACGCTCTTCGGGCGTCCAACAGGCAGACGCTCTCAGCTCCATACAGAAAGTAGAAGCATATTACCACCAATGTCTGCCCTATCTGTGATCCTGCAACACGCATCGTCCAGCTGCATATGAAAGAAAAACAATGTTAAGTTGACAGCAAGGTTGCATTGGTAATGAACAAATGAGTTGATAACAAATCAAACCAACTACCTGTCGGTACAAGTACGCAAGAGTCGCTGAACCCCAGCTCCATTTGCTATCGAAGACGGTCAACGCCTTCAGCCACATCCATGGAGCGTTCTTGCCCGTGGAGTCAGGAAACAAAGTCCTCGAGACAATGTACCACATATAGACACGAGCATGTGTCTGTATCACATCATCAGTGGCATCCGTAAGGCAATGCGCAAAGTTTGCTTGAATCCACGTGAAAGCAGCTCCGGCTGCTTTTCTTTCCTTCTTCTTCGGCTCTTCTCCCTCCTCTACATCAGCCTCAGCCTCGGTAGGAGCCATACCGATAAGAGCAATCATCTGCTCACGCCACCCATCAGAATCGGTGCTCATACAGAGAGGCATCCCGTCGATAGCAAGACCGGTGATCAACGAGACATCCTCGAGCGTCACGGTCATCTCCCCAGTCCGAAGATGGAAACTGTGCATCTCCGGCCTCCACCGATCAGCAAGAGCGGACACTAGTGGAGCGTTCAGATTCGGCGTCGACCGGCTGACCAACTGAATCCATGGGAGTAGTCCCGCCTGCTTGATGTACGGTGTGTACCGCTCATCGTAAGGCATGGCAGGACCAGAGACCCCGTGATACCAAATCTTCAGAGGTTCAAGCTTCTGCAAAAAACAAGTAATGACAAATCTTAGGGCATGTCAATTTCAACTAAAGGCAAATTTGCTAAATATTTAGATTACTCATTATTACCAGCCCCTTCTCGCGCATCATGTAGGCCCGGTGTTGTGTGTCAATGGCATTGTCGAGAAGCCAAACCATCCTTACAAAGTTCAAACAATAAACATATATGAGTTCATCTCAAATAAACATATATAAGTTCATCTCAAATGATTGTAAATTCTCATATATATCTAGTATGTCATATGTGTTCAAGTAAATCAACATCTCATATTTCAAATAAACTCAACATCTAATATATATCTAAAAAATCAACATCTCATAATTATCTACAAAACTAGGCATCTCATATATATCTAAAAAAATATACAATCTACGTTTCACTAACAAG
>NC_057799.1:610244038-610254892 GCF_018294505.1 Triticum aestivum
ACCTAGTAGGAGGGATTGGAGATCGAATCCGGGCCTCAAAACTTCAGATCTGAGAGGGGTGGGGGGGGGGGGATCCGAAGGGGCCGCCGCTGCCGCTCTCTGTATAGAGAGCAACTTCCTCGGAGGGGGAAGAACTGCCTGGGAGGGGCTGGCCCGATGCGGCTTAAGTCAATGTGCAGCACCCAAACCATAGGCGCTGCACTTTACACAGTGTGGCGCCCATGCCTTAGGCGCTGCACTGCTGTGTGTGGGGCCGCAAACTGGCCCAGGGCTGCCATGCTGGCTGGATGTGCGACGCCTAAAAGAAGGGCGCTGCATAGTAGTGTGCGGCGCCTCGCTGTCGGGCGCCAAACGAAAGGGTAAGCAGAGTGAATTTTTTTCAAAAACAGGTCAGTTTGTGATTTGATTTCGCCCTCAGGTTAAATATGTGATTTCTGCCCTAATCAGCGCTCGCCACTAGACCTCGCGCGCGCGCACGAGGCAAAGGGGAATCAATCAAACTGGATTAGACTGTCGTGGCAACGACCCTGCATCGCACCTGTCTGCACTCGGCCACTGAACTGCTACGCGGCTACGGGGGAGCGAATCTAGCGGTGGATTGACACGAGAAACGGGTCTTGGTGCCGTGCAGCGGAGCCCATCATCAGACGGTGGTTAAACGTCATGGATCGGCACGGGTGGCGGGAGAAACTTGAGGTGTGTCGACATGGGGCGACGACGCAGCAGGTGTCGGCGCGCACATGTGCTGCTACTGACGCGGATACGGACGGGAGATGCAGGGCGGAGGGAAAGGGGGGACGACGACAGCAGTGCGGTTCCGGTACGGTGTGCGGCCCACGGGTCCATGCATGCATGCGCGCCTCCCCGCCCCAATTTGCTCGGAGGAGAGGACGGACAGCGGGTCATGCATGCGGTCAGTGCGTGCTCGGTCCTGTGATCCTGTCGCGCGGTGGGTCTCTCTCTCTTTTGCTTGGATCTGTAGGCAGCAAGCATGCGTGAGCCATCATCGTTAATCCTGGGCTATTTCTCGGCGGTCGATCGCGTGGCGGTTCTGCGGTTTAGTTTTGGATTTTATGTATCTACAGGTGGTGCAGCGGTCGAACAAGGTACTTATGTGTGCTTTTTACGGCTATTGCACGAATAAAGTGAAAGGAGCCGACTTTCACAGCACTCACGCGTACCATTTCCAGCGTGCCGTGTGCTCTGCTCCCCGTCGTTTCATTTTTCTTTTTGAAAAGAGAGCGGCCTCTCCGATTTTCATATATCAGAAACCATAGGGAAAATATCAGGTGCTACGGGAGCACCTAAGTTTAGGTTCTCCAAGAGCTTCTCGGTCATTGGATCTGAAATCCAACGGTCATCTACAGATGCGCTGGACCCGATTTGCAATACCAAATTTCTAGGGGTGTTCTTTGAATAAAAGCCTGAGTTCTCTCCTCGGCCTTCGGATCTCAGATCTAACGGTTGAAAAGCTCCTGGAGCACCTAATCCTAGGTGCTCCCGTAGCACCAGATATCCTCCCAGAAACCATAATGTCTTGGAACAAGCATAAAAGAGATTAGACTAGCGGTAGATCACGACGCACGCACTAAACCTGGACATCACAGCTAGAGAAACACCCTGCTGCAGCTCTATGCGCAAAAGCATAACACAACCCCCCATCCAGGGCTGGCTGCCTCGCTGAAACTGACTTTTTCTCTAAATTACATAACCATACTGGGATACTATTACTAGTAGCATAACAGGCAAACAAAGGGATAAAAGGTCAGTTTTCTTCAGAAGCCTTCACGACGACACCACGCTGAGCAGAGGAACTTCTTGCCCGATCCTATGCCTGTTCCTCCACCCCAGTATAGCTTTGAAGACTTTCGTAGCAATCATCTCACCTCTTCTTACGCCCTCCCTCATTAGCCTTCGTTTTTGTGGATTTATCTGCAAAACAAGCCAGTCATGGAGCATTTTCATAATTAGATTCACAGGAACACAGGGGTCAGACACCTTGTTGTTATCAAAAAACACATTATTTCTTAATTTCCAAATAGTCCAACAAACTGCACATACGCCTATAGGCACCATATCTCTTCTTGCTTATTAAAGGAAGTTAACCATACATTGAACAAATCTGGTAAATTGTCAGGGATCTGAGTAAAATAAAAAACACACTGTATCACATTCCAGAGTAATCTAGCAATAGAGCATCTCATAAAAAGATGGTCCACACTCTCTGTTTGCATACAGAAAGGGCATTGACCATCCCCTTTCCATCCTCTCCTATGCAAATTATCTAAGGGCCAACAACATGAAATTTTCACCCTTAGTCGGGTTCTAATTTTCCACATAAAAGCATGTGGATATTTTATCCCAGTTTCCACCATATATCTATAAAAGGATTTTACAGAATAAACCCCACCCTTATGCAGAGTCCATTTGATGGTGTCTCTTTGTGGTGATAACACCACACGGGCACAACATTCTTTAATGTGGTTCCATAATTCCAGGGAATCTGCAAAAAGGGTCCTCCTAAACTGCACTGTATCAAGCCCTTTCTTCAGAATTTGCTTAATAGATTTATTTTTTATCAAAACAAAGATTATATAATCTGGGGTAATTTTCTTTTAGTGATTTGTTGCCCAGCCACACATCCTCCCAGAATCTAATGTTTTCACCATTCCCAACTTTAAAACTACAAAGTGAAAGCATTTTTTCCCTTTGTTTGGAAAGATCAGACCAGAACTGGGATGCACCATGTGTTGGAAATATGCCCTAGAGGCAATAATAAAATGGTTATTATTATATTTCCTTGTTCATGATAATTGTCTATTGTTCATGCTATAATTGTGTTATCCGAAAATCGTAATACATGTGTGAATACATAGACCACAACATGTCCCTAGTGAGCCTCTAGTTGACTAGCTCGTTGATCAACAGATGGTCATGGTTTCCTGATTATGGACATTGGATGTCATTGATAACGGGATCACATCATTAGGAGAATGATGTGATGGACAAGACCCAATCCTAAGCATTGCACAAGATCGTGTAGTTCGTTTGCTAGAGCTTTTCCAATGTCAAGTATCATTTCCTTAGACCATGAGATCGTGTAACTCCCGGATGCCGTAGGAGTGCTTTGGGTGTACCAAACGTCACAACGTAACTGGGTGACTATAAAGGTACACTACAGGTATCTCTGAAAGTGTCTGTTGGGTTGACACGGATCGAGACTGGGATTTGTCACTCCGTATGACGGAGAGGTATCTCTGGGCCCACTCGGTAATGCATCATCATAATGAGCTCAAAGTGACCAACTGGTTGGTCACGGGATCATGCATTACGGTACGAGTAAAGTGACTTGCCGGTAACGAGATTGAACAAGGTATTGGGATACCGACGATCGAATCTCGGGCAAGTAACGTACCGATTGACAAAGGGAATTGTATGCGGGATTGATTGAATCCTCGACATCGTGGTTCATCCGATGAGATCATCGTGGAACATGTGGGAGCCAACATGGGTATCCAGATCCCGCTGTTGGTTATTGACCGGAGAGTCGTCTCGGTCATGTCTGCATGTCTCCCGAACCCGTAGGGTCTACACACTTAAGGTTCGGTGACGCTAGGGTTGTAGAGATATTAGTATGCGGTAACCCGAAAGTTGTTCGGAGTCCCGGATGAGATCCCGGACGTCACGAGGAGTTCCGGAGTGGTCCGGAGGTGAAGAATTATATATAGGAAGTCCAGTTTCGGCCACCGGGAAAGTTTCGGGGGTCACCGGTATTGTACCGGGACCACCGGAAGGGTCCCGGGGGTCCATCGGGTGGGGCCACCTATCCCGGAGGGCCCCATGGGCTGAAGTGGGAGGGGAACCAGCCCCTGGTGGGCTGGTGCGCCCCCCCTTGGGCCTCCCCTGCGCCTAGGGTTAGAAACCCTAGGGGTGGCGGCGCCCCCCACTTGGCTTGCGGGGGAAGCCACCCCTTGGCCGCCGCCCCCCTTGGAGATCAGATCTCCTAGGGCCGGCGCCCCCCCAGGGGGCCTATATATAGGAAGAGGGAGGGAGGGCAGCCGCACCACAGCCCCTGGCGCCTCCCTCTCCCTCTCGCTGAGCTTGGCGAAGCCCTGCCGAGATCCCCGCTACTTCCACCACCACGCCGTCGTGCTGCTGGATCTCCATCAACCTCTCCTTCCCCCTTGCTGGATCAAGAAGGAGGAGACGTCTTCCCCAACCGTACGTGTGTTGAACGCGGAGGTGCCGTCCGTTCGGCGCTCGGTCATCGGTGATTTGGATCACGACGAGTACGACTCCATCAACCCCGTTCACTTGAACGCTTCCGCTCGCGATCTACAAGGGTATGTAGATGCACTCTTTTCCCTCTCGTTGCTAGAAGACTCCATAGATTGTTCTTGGTGATGCGTAGAAAATTTTAATTTCTGCAACGATCCCCAACAGTGGCATCATGAGCTAGGTCTATGCGTAGTTACTATGCACGAGTAGAACACAAGATTGTTGTGGGCGTAGATCATGTCAATTTACTTGCCGCTACTAGTCTTATCTTGATTTGGCGGCATTGTGGGATGAAGCGGCCCGGACCGACCTTACACGTACGCTTACGTGAGACAGGTTCCACCGACTGACATGCACTAGTTGCATAAGGTGGCTAGCGGGTGTCTGTCTCTCCCACTTTAGTCGGATCGGATTCGATGAAAAGGGTCCTTATGAAGGGTAAATAGTAATTGGCATACCACGTTGTGGTTTTACGTAGGTAAGAAACGTTCTTGCTAGAAACCTATAGAAGCCACATAAAAACATGCAACAACAATTAGAGGACGTCTAACTTGTTTTTGCAGCATATGCCTTGTGATGTGATATGGCCAGAAGATGTGATGAATGATATATGTGATGTATGAGATTGATCATGTTCTTGTAATAGGAATCACGACTTGCATGTCGATGAGTATGACAACCGGCAGGAGCCATAGGAGTTGTCTTTATTTTTTGTATGACCTGCGTGTCATTGAATAACGCCATGTAAATTACTTTACTTTATTGCTAAACACGTTAGCCATAGAACTAGAAGTAATCGTTGGCGTGACAACTTCATGAAGACACGATGATGGAGATCATGATGATGGAGATCATGGTGTCATGCCGGTGACGAAAATGATCATGGCGCCCCGAAGATGGAGATCAAAAGGAGCAAAATGATATTGGCCATATCATGTCACTATTTGATTGCATGTGATGTTTATTATGTTTTACTTCTTATTTGCTTAGTACGACGGTAGTAAATAAGATGATCCCTTATAATAATTTCAAGAAAGTGTTCCCCCTATCTGTGCGCCGTTGCGAAAGTTCGTTGTTTCGAAGCACCACGTGATGGTCGAGTGTGATAGATTCCAACGTTCACATACAACGGGTGTAAGACAGATTTACACATGCAAAACACTTAGGTTGACTTGACGAGCCTAGCATGTACAGACATGGCCTTGGAACACAAGAGACCGAAAGGTCGAACATGAGTCGTATGGAAGATACAATCAACATGAAGATGTTCACCGATGATGACTAGTCCGTCTCACGTGATGATCGGACACGGCCTAGTTGACTCGGATCATGTATCATTTAGATGACTAGAGGGATGTCTGTCTGAATGGGAGTTCATTAATAATTTGATTAGATGAACTTAATTATCATGAACTTAGTCTAAAATCTTTACAATATGTCTTGTAGATCAAATGGCCCATGCTAATGTCAACCTCAACTTCAACGCATTCCTAGAGAAAACCAAGCTGAAAGACGATGGTAGCAACTATACGGACTGGGTCCGGAACTTGAGGATCATCCTCATAGCTGCCAAGAAAGCATATGTCCTTGAAGCACCGCTAGGTGAAGCACCCGTCCCAGCACACCCAGACGTTATGAACGCCTGGCAAACACGTGTTGATGATTACTCCCTGGTTCAGTGCGGCATGCTTTACAGCTTAGAACCGGGGCTCCAAAAGCGTTTTGAGCAGCACAGAGCATATGAGATGTTCCAAGAGCTGAAAATGGTTTTCCAAGCTCATGCCCGGGTCAAGAGATATGAAGTCTCCGACAAGTTCTACAGTTGTAAGATGGAGGAGAATAGTTCCGTCAGCGAACACATACTCATGTCTGGGTTGCACAACCGCTTGTCTCAGCCGGGAGTTAATCTCCCGGATGACGCGGTCGTTGACAGAATCCTTCAGTCGCTCCCACCTAGCTACAAGAGCTTTGTAATGAACTTCAATATGCAGGGGATGGAAAAGATCATCCTTGAGGTATATTCAATGCTGAAATGAGCGGAGGTAGAGATCAAAAAGGAACATCAAGTGTTGATGGTGAATAAAACCACTAAGTTCAAGAAAGGCAAGGGTAAGAAGAACTTCAAGAAGGACGGCAAAGGAGTTGCCGCGCCCGGTAAGCCAGTTGCCGGGAAGAAGCCAAAGAATGGACCCAAGCCTGAGACTGAGTGCTTTTATTGTAAGGGAAGTGGTCACTGGAAGCGGAACTGCCCCAAATACTTAGCGGACAAGAAGGCTGGCAACAGCAAAGGTATATGTGATATACATGTAATTGATGTGTACCTTACCAGTACTCGTAGTAGCTCCTGGGTATTTGATACGGTGCGGTTGCTCATATTTGTAACTCAAAACATGAGCTGCGGAATAAGCGGAGACTGGTGAAGGACAAGGTGACGATGCGCGTCGGGAATGGTTCAAAGGTCGATGTGATCGCCGTCGGCACGCTACCTCTACATTTACCTACAGGATTAGTTTTAAACCTCAATAATTGTTATTTAGTGCTAGCTTTGAGCATGAACATTGTATCAGGTTCTCGTTTAATGCGAGATGGCTACTCATTTAAATCCGAGAATAATGGTTGTTCTATTTATATGAGAGATATGTTTTATGGTCATGCCCCGCTGGTCAATGGTTTATTCTTAATGAATCTCGAACGTGATGTTACACATATTCATAGCGTGAATACCAAAAGATGTAAAGTTGATAACGATAGTCCCACATACTTGTGGCACTGCCGCCTTGGTCACATTGGTGTCAAGCGCATGAAGAAGCTCCATGCTGATGGACTTTTAGAGTCTCTCGATTATGAATCATTTGACACATGCGAACCATGCCTCATGGGCAAAATGACCAAGACTCCGTTCTCCGGAACAATGGAGCGAGCAACCAACTTATTGGAAATCATACATACTGATGTGTGCGGTCCAATGAGTGTTGAGGCTCGCGGTGGCTATCGTTATGTTCTCACTCTCACTGATGACTTGAGTAGATATGGGTATGTCTACTTGATGAAACACAAGTCTGAGACCTTTGAAAAGTTCAAGGAATTTCAGAATGAGGTGGAGAATCAACGTGACCGAAAGATAAAGTTCTTACGATCAGATCGTGGGGGAGAATATTTAAGTCACCAATTTGGTACGCACTTAAGGAAATGTGGAATCGTTTCACAACTCACGCCGCCTGGAACACCTCAGCGTAACGGTGTGTCCGAACGTCGTAATCGCACTCTATTGTATATGGTGCGATCTATGATGTCTCTTACCGATCTACCGCTCTCATTTTGGGGCTATGCTTTAGAGACTGCCGCATTCACTTTAAATAGGGCACCGTCTAAACCCGTTGAGACGACGCCGTATGAATTATGGTTTGGGAAGAAACCTAAGCTGTCATTTCTAAGAGTTTGGGGATGCGATGCTTATGTCAAGAAACTTCAACCTGAAAAGCTCGAACCCAAGTCGGAAAAATGCGTCTTCATAGGATACCCTAAGGAAACCATTGGGTATACCTTCTACCTCAGATCCGAAGGCAAGATCTTCGTTGCCAAGAATGGGTCCTTTCTGGAGAAAGAGTTTCTCTCGAAAGAAGTAAGTGCGAGGAAAGTGGAACTTGATGAGATGACCTCTCTCGAACCAGAAAGTAGCACAGCACAAGAAAATGTTTCTGTGGTGCCTGCACCGACTAGAGAGGAAGTTAATGATGACGATCATGATCAAGTTGCCACTGAACTTCGTAGGTCCACAAGGACACGTTCCGCACCAGAATGGTACGGCAACCCTATTCTGGAAATCATGTTGTTGGACAACGGTGAACCTTCGAACTATGAAGAAGCAATGGCGGGTCCAGATTCCAACAAATGGCTTGAAGCCATGCAATCCGAGATAGGATCCATGTATGAAAACAAAGTATGGACTTTGACAGACTTGCCCGATGATCGGCGAGCGATAGAAAATAAATGGATCTTTAAGAAGAAGACGGACGCGGATGGAAATGTTACCATCTATAAAGCTCGACTTGTCGCTAAGGGTTATCGACAAGTTCAAGGTGTTGACTACGATGAGACCTTCTCACCCGTAGCGAAGCTGAAGTCCGTCTGAATCATGTTAGCAATTGCCGCATTCTACGATTATGAGATATGGCAAATGGACGTCAAAACGACATTCCTTAACGGCTTCCTTAAGGAAGAATTGTATATGATGCAGCCGGAAGGTTTTGTCGATCCTAAGAATGCTAACAAAGTATGCAAGCTCCAGCGCTCAATCTATGGGCTGGTGCAGGCATCTCGGAGTTGGAACATTCACTTTGATGAGATGATCAAAGCGTTTGGGTTTACGCAGACTTATGGAGAAGCCTGTGTTTACAAGAAAGTGAGTGGGAGCTCTGTAGCATTTCTCATATTATATGTGGATGACATACTATTGATGGGAAATGATATAGAATTCTTGGAAAGTATAAAGGCCTACTTGAATAAGTGTTTTTCAATGAAGGACCTTGGAGAAGCTGCTTACATATTAGGCATCAAGATCTATAGAGATAGATCGAGACGCCTCATAGGTCTTTCACAAAGCACATACCTTGACAAGATATTGAAGAAGTTCAATATGGATCAGTCCAAGAAGGGGTTCTTGCCTGTATTGCAAGGTGTGAGATTGAGCACGGCTCAATGCCCGACCACGGCAGAAGATAGAGAAAAGATGAGTGTCGTCCCCTATGCCTCGGCCATAGGGTCTATTATGTATGCCATGCTGTGTACCAGACCTGATGTAAACCTTGCCGTAAGTTTGGTAGGAAGGTACCAAAGTAATCCCGGCATGGAACACTGGACAGCGGTCAAGAATATCCTGAAGTACCTGAAAAGGACTAAGGATATGTTTCTCGTTTATGGAGGTGACGAAGAGATCGTCGTAAAGGGTTACGTCGATGCTAGCTTCGACACAGATCTGGATGACTCTAAGTCACAAACCGGATACGTGTATGTTTTGAATGGTGGGGCAGTCAGCTGGTGCAGTTGCAAGCAAAGCGTCGTGGCGGGATCTACATGTGAAGCGGAGTACATGGCGGCCTCAGAGGCAGCACAAGAAGCAATCTGGATAAAGGAGTTCATTACCGACCTAGGGGTGATTCCCAATGCGTCGGGCCCGATGACTCTCTTCTGTGACAACACTGGAGCTATTGCCCTTGCCAAGGAGCCCAGGTTTCACAGGAAGACCAGGCATATCAAGCGTCGCTTCAACTCCATTCGTGAAAATGTTCAAAATGGAGACATATATATTTGTAAAGTACATACGGACCTGAATGTAGCAGATCCGTTGACTAAACCTCTCCCTAGAGCAAAACATGATCAACACCAGAACTCTATGGGTGTTCGATTCATCACAATGTAACTAGATTATTGACTCTAGTGCAAGTGGGAGACTGTTGGAAATATGCCCTAGAGGCAATAATAAAATGGTTATTATTATATTTCCTTGTTCATGATAATTGTCTATTGTTCATGCTATAATTGTGTTATCCGGAAATCGTAATACATGTGTGAATACATAGACCACAACATGTCCCTAGTGAGCCTCTAGTTGACTAGCTCGTTGATCAACAGATGATCATGGTTTCCTGACTATGGACATTGGATGTCATTGATAACGGGATCACATCATTAGGAGAATGATGTGATGGACAAGACCCAGTCCTAAGCATAGCACACGATCGTGTAGTTCGTTTGCTAGAGCTTTTCCAGTGTCAAGTATCATTTCCTTAGACCATGAGATCGTGTAACTCCCGGATGCCGTAGGAGTGCTTTGGGTGTACCAAACGTCACAACGTAACTGGGTGACTATAAAGGTACACTATAGGTATCTCTGAAAGTGTCTGTTGGGCTGACACGGATCGAGACTGGGATTTGTCACTCCGTATGACGGAGAGGTATCTCTGGGCCCACTCGGTAATGCATCATCATAATGAGCTCAAAGTGACCAAGTGGTTGGTCACGGGATCATGCATTACGGTAAGAGTAAAGTGACTTGCCGGTAACGAGATTGAACGAGGTATTGGGATACCGACGATCGAATCTCGGGCAAGTAACGTACCGATTGACAAAGGGAATTGTATGCGGGATTGATTGAATCCTCGACATCGTGGTTCATCCGATGAGATCATCGTGGAACATGTGGGAGCCAACATGGGTATCCAGATCCCGCTGTTGGTTATTGACCGGAGAGTCGTCTCGGTCATGTCTGCATGTCTCCCGAACCCGTAGGGTCTACACACTTAAGGTTCGGTGACGCTAGGGTTGTAGAGATATTAGTATGCGGTAACCCGAAAGTTTTTCGGAGTCCCGGATGAGATCCCGGACGTCACGAGGAGTTCCGGAGTGGTCCGGAGGTGAAGAATTATATATAGGAAGTCCAGTTTCGGCCACCGGGAAAGTTTCGGGGGTCACCGGTATTGTACCGGGACCACCGGAAGGGTCCCGGGGGTCCACCGGGTGGGGCCACCTATCCCGGAGGGCCCCATGGGCTGAAGTGGGAGGGGAACCAGCCCCTGG
>NC_057799.1:610255305-610284500 GCF_018294505.1 Triticum aestivum
CCCCCCTTGGAGATCAGATCTCCTAGGGCCGGCGCCCCCCCAGGGGGCCTATATATAGGAAGGGGGAGGGAGGGCAGCCGCACCACAGCCCCTGGCGCCTCCCTCTCCCTCCCGTGACACCTCTCCCTCTCGCTGAGCTTGGCGAAGCCCTGCCGAGATCCCCGCTACTTCCACCACCACGCCGTCGTGCTGCTGGATCTCCATCAACCTCTCCTTCCCCCTTGCTGGATCAAGAAGGAGGAGACGTCTTCCCCAACCGTACGTGTGTTGAACGCGGAGGTGCCGTCCGTTCGGCGCTCGGTCATCGGTGATTTGGATCACGACGAGTACGACTCCATCAACCCCGTTCACTTGAACGCTTTTTCCGCTCGCGATCTACAAGGGTATGTAGATGCACTCTTTTCCCTCTCGTTGCTAGAAGACTCCATAGATTGTTCTTGGTGATGCGTAGAAAATTTTAATTTCTGCAACGATCCCCAACACCCTGTCTGGCTTTACAATTAGACAAACTCCCATGCTTGCAATACTCTTTACAATTAGACAAACTCCCATGCTTGCAATACTTACTAACGAATTTTGCCATATGCCTTCAGAACTATAAAGCTTCCACCACAATTTGCAGAGAAGTGCAATATTCATAATTTTAGATTTTGCAAACCTAATCCTCCCATGTCTTTGGGTTTGCATACCTCACTCCATTTAACTAAGTGATATTTTTTTCTTAGCTTCTTGTCAGACCAGTCTAGCCCTAAAGAAATCCGTCCTCTTGTTGACCCCCACAGGCAATCCATAAAAGGACATCATATATAGTAAGGGATCGCAGAAAGGGAAGATTGAGCCAAAGTTATCCTCCCAATACTAGCTAATAGTCTTCCCTGCCAAGTTCCACATTTTTTCCATTCTGTCTTCTGTAGGTTTCCATTTTTTTTCTAATTCTTTTCTTATCAATGGGTAGTCCTAAATATTTCATAGGTAGTGAGCCAATGGGGCAGGTAAATATTTGAGAGAAGTTCTGTGCTCCATTAACTGCATCCCCAAACAAGAAGCTTTCACTTTTATGAAAGTTTATTTTTAATCCAGACATTTGCTCAAAAAGGCACAAAATAATTTTCAAATTGTGAGCACTCTCCAAGTCATCTTGAAGCAAGAAAATGGTATCATCGGCATATTGTAACATATTAATCCCCCCGGGGCATTTTCTTCTAAAACACCTTTAACCAAACCATTTTTCCTCGCATTATCCAACATTATAGTTAAAGCATCTGCTGCTATATCAAAAATCAAAGGAGACACATAATCCCCTTGTCTCAGTCCTTTATGAGTTGAGAAATATGCACCCAAGTTGTCATTAACCTTAATGCACACCTTTCCCCCTCTAATAGTTTGCATCACCCAATCTATCCACCTGTCAGAAAAGCCTTTGAAATGAGGACAAAATGCCATTTTACTTTGTCATATGCTTTCTCCAAGTAAACTTTAAAAAGCAGTGCACTCTACTTTTTTTGTGAATACTATTAAGTGCCTCATGTAGGATTAAGACCCCCTCCATAATATACCTGCCCTGAACAAAAGCAGTTTGTATTGGTGAAAGTATCTCACCAGCCACAATATTTAGTCTATTTATAAGAACTTTAGTAAGAAAAATAAAAAAAACACATTCAGCAAGCATATAGGCCTAAATTTCTTAACCTGATTGGCTTCTTTAGTTTTGGGAACTAGGGTAATAATCCCATAATTAGTTCTAGTGATATCCATATCACCCATGAAGAAATCATGAAAAAGCGTGCATGGGAGAGGGACGCGGCGGAGCAGTCCGCGCGCCGCCGCCGCGGGACCGAGCCGGACGCCGACGAGGACGCACATCTCCTTGCATGGGTGTACCGCCGCCCCCTCACGACGGCGAAGACGGACGCTTGCCGCCTCCGACAAAAGAACACCAAAGCACTCCAGCTTGCTATTGAGCAGTCGGAGCGTGAGGCAAAGAAGGCAGCGGGCTGTAGATGGTCTAAGCTTTGCGGAACTGGCTCCTCTACCGTGGTGAAGGCACGGTAGGGTGCTACAGTAGCCTACCTTTGGGCCACCTATCAGCCTTCAAATTTAGGATGAATGGCTCAGATTTCTTGCTACAAAACATAAATAGTGTACATGCTACCGTGCGGAAACAGTACATTTCACTACAAGGTTCAAACAGTAGACTCTGCTACAGTGTAACCTGCCGTGCCTTAGCTTTTCCATTGCACCGGTGACTGTAGCACTCTACCGTGCCTTCACCACGGTAGAGGAGCCGGTTCCAAGCTTTGCTGCTATTCTAATCGCTAGCTACGAGCGATATCATCACGAGGCTGCATGCGGTTAGGCAGAGCAACCGTAGGTACTAGTAGAAGAATACCACTCCCTCCATTTTTAAATATAGGTCTTTTTAGAGATTTCAACGAGTAACTACATGCAAAGCAAAATGAGTGAATCTACATTTTAAAATATGTCTATACACATCCGTATGTGGTAGTCCATTATTTAAGAATGGAGGGAGTACTACTGCATGCCCTAGTATGTCATCAGTGTGTATGTATCTTTGGGTGATTTGCGTGGGTGCGTGTTAGTGTTAGGCCACCACATTACCAGAAAGCAAAGCCAGCTCAAGTGTATGGCGTGATGATTGATTGCATTGTTGACGGACTAGCGCCTTGTGCATGCGCGGATCGGCCAAGTACTCCTGTCCACAACCTTTGCGCACCTGAACCAAGTAATCAGCCGTCACACTCACAGTACGCATGCGAGTGCGAGGGAATCAAAACCGGATTGGACCGCGTGGCAACTGACGGCCGTCCGTCGATCTCCCTGCACGCGCCTACGGAGAATTCAGCGGTGGATGCGAGGGAGGACTGGTCATCTGGCCATCTGGGACGTGTCGGACGACGGTGGTCGATCGGCATGCACGGTGACGGTGCAAATACCAGTATCGATCTATCTCTGGGGACCGGACCGTGATCGACAGGGGGCAGGGTAACGACGCTGCAGGTGTCAGCACGTGCAGCTACTAATGCAGATACGGACGGAGTGAGTACGTGCTACGTATAGACGACAGTGGACAGTAGTGCGATTTCAGTACGGGGTGTGCTCCACGGCCCTATCTCTCTATCTGTTTGCTTGGAGGACTAGTCTTCTTTGGGGGGATCCCAATTCTCAGGCCATGCCTCTCTCTTGCGTTTCTCCTCTTGGATGGACGTTGAGTACAACACACGGTACACACCATATCAATAATCTCGGGCCATTTCAGCGGTGATCGAATGTGTGTCGTGTCGCTTCTGGATCGTGTCTCCCTGTAGATTCCCAGCGTCTGCTCGAAGAGGCATGCTCACACAAACAGAACGGAAAGGAGTGAGTGGTTCCCGGTCGGACCAAGCAAGCCGTCCAGGAAGCACGGAGGCCATCGCTCAAAGGGTCACGTTTCGGGCGCCACACCTGCTGCACGCCGGCCGCACCACGTTTTATTTTACGGAAGCAAGCCAAGCCAGCTGCACCGCATGAAATGTTCTCAAAGCAAGGAAGAAAGCAGCACCCCATTTCTTTTTTATTAGAACCGCGCCCCGGCCAGTTCGTCGTCCTTCTTCGTTCCTTCGGGCGAGAGAGCGATTCTGCCTCTCCGTCATGGGCCCATTCGCAGTTCTCGTCGCGGGGACAGCCCGCCCAGCGTCTGTAATACGGGCCCGCCTCCACGCCTCCAAGGCCCACCCAGTAAAAAGCATCTCTCATCATCATCATCATCATCGCTGCAGTCTACCTGCGAGGGCTGCTGTGTTGCACCGCCGCCGCGCACGTATCGGTCAATGGCCGTATCCGATACTGCTCTGACGCTGAGAGGATTAGCCGCACGGCGTTGTGCTGCTATGCCTATCTGAGTACCTGGGACGACCTGAACTGATGCGGCGCCGGCGAAGCCCTCCATAGCATAGCATAAAGGGAGGGACCTGATTTTACATGAGGGCATGAGGCCGTCAGGGTACCCAGCAGCTGAGAATACAGCGACCGGCCGGCGCGCGAGCCGGACGTGTACGCGCCGGGATGGGGATGCCCAGCGAACCCGTAGCCGATGCCGTCGTGCTCCCTGACGCCGACGCCGACGCCGATGCCTTGCCGCGGCGGGGATGTCGGCGTGTGTGGCCAAGAAGAAAGGGAGCCCCGAAGTTCGTTCGGCCACCACTAGCCAACAGCGGCGGCCCGGCTGGGACAGCGACGATTGCATGCCGGCTCGTAGCGGCACCCCCCCGTCTGTCTGTGGCCGACAACTGAAGTGACACTGACGCATACAGGTGCAGGTGCAACCAACTCGGCATGGGATCCAGACCCAACCCAGCTTGGAAAAGCCTCCGGGCACGCCATGATCGGATCACTCAACTACATCTCGTCAGGATAGCAGCCATGGTCCATGACCATGACGTTTCCGGAGACACAACAGGGGAAATTCAGCAAAAAACCATGCTAACAGACTGATAGTGCTTGACAAAAACAGTAAGTAGATCGGCAGTGTGATGGCAACATCTCATCTTTAAACTAGCATCCATTATGCCATATGCATGAACATTTAGTCAAATGAGGAGAGACAGACAGATCCCAGGGATTGTTTGTTCTAAGAGGAGAGTGAGTTGTTAGGTGTATGATTGTGGAGTTCTTATACGTTTGGCCCTTGGTGTCAGCATGTGATGGTTGTGTGAACCCCTTGGAGCTCTTATTTCACGTCGGAACTGCGTAATTGATGTTATAACGTTCACATTGGCCGGCTCACGAAGCTCTCCCTTATCCGCTCCCTTGCTTAGCTTTTTTTCTTGCTCACTCCATTGCTGACTCAGAAAAACTGGGCTGTCGTATTTTTTATTTGAAGAAGTTTCATTAAATTAAAAGAAGTCCGCATTAAAAAAATGGATTCTAGAAACGGCTGTGAATTAAAAAACATGGTATATCTGTGAATTTAAAAATATATTCATGGATTCAATCAATGTTCATGAATTTGAAAAAAGTTCATATTTTTTTTAAGAAGCACAGGCTTTAAAAATGTTTACGAACTTTAAAAATATTCATTAATATGAAAAAAATGTTCTGGAAATCTAAAAAATGTTCAAAGTCTTTTTAAATGTGCATACCTTTTAACACATATTCATGGATTAAACATGTAAAAATAAAATAAAATATTGAAAAGAGAATAAAAACGAAATACAAATAGCAAAAAAAAAGGAAGCTATTAAAAATGTTAAAAACACAAAAATAAAGAAAACTAAACATTAGGCAATACCTTCTCAAACCAAACAATGCTGCACATCCTCCACACCAATGGAACAAACATGACATTAGGGTGTGCATGTGATATGCCGGCCTGCGAGAATTCCATAACAAGGGAGAACACCATACAAAACTTTCCAAAGGAGGTGTTTAATTTTTCTTGGTATCCTTAGGTTCTACTCCCTTTGTCGGGGATATACCCCGCGGTATGACCTGGCCGGATATATGACCCGGTTGGGACTTGGTGTTTCTTTGGTAACCCGCCGGAGGATTGGCGACTTACGAGTCTGGCGGTTCACTGGTCTGACGACTCACGAGCCTGGCGACTCACGGATGGCCCTGACGGCGGGTCAGATAGAGGACTAGGCCCAAGGCCCATAAGGTCGGCTCATGTTACGGTGGGCCGGCTTAAGAGGAAAGCGTAAGGAGTATTCCCTTACAAAGGAAGAAAGACTAGGACTCCACTTGTAATAGAGTAATCCTAATCCTATTAGGACTAGTCATGTAACTCGCCCCTTCAACTTATATAAGGAGGGGCAGGGCACCCCAAAGTGGGACAAGAAACAATCTCTAAGGCTAGACACAACTAAAGGGGAGCCGGCTTATGCCGCGACTACCTCATGAGTATAATGAGACCTAGCAACAAACAACATGTAGGGCTATTACCGGATGATGTTTCCCGGGGCCCGAAGTTGTCTAAATCCTTGTCTTGTGTGTTGATCCGTCTCGCGTCTCTCATCCTGATCAACCCCTCTCAAGCTATCACATAGATACGTTGGCTTCACGACTAAGTCCTCACACTAGGACATCTGCCGTGACAATTCCACGACACCCTCCGTCCATAATGTAAGACGTTTTTTGAAACTAGTGTAGTGTCAAAAAACGTTTTACATTATGGGACGAAGGGAGTAGTGAAGGAAATATGCCCTAGAGGCAATAATAAAGTTGTTATTTATATATTTCCTTATATCATGATAAATGTTTATAATTCATGCTAGAATTGTATTAACCGGAAACTTAGTGCATGTGTGAATACATAGACAAAACAGAGTGTCCCTAGTATGCCTCTACTTGACTAGCTCGTTAATCAAAGATGGTTAAGTCTCCTAACCATAGACATGTGTTGTCATTTGATGAACGGGATCACATCATTAGAGAATGATGTGATGGACAAGACCCATCCGTTATCTTACCATAATGATCGTTATGTTTTATTGCTATTACTTTCTTCATGACTTATACATATTTCTCTGACTATGAGATTATGCAATTATCGAATACCGGAGGAACACCTTGTGTGCTATCAAACGTCACAACGTAACTGGGTGATTATAAAGATGCTCTACAGGTGTCTCCGAAGGTGTTTGTTGGGTTGGCATAGATCAAGATTAGGATTTGTCACTCCCACTTAGATAGACATCCCTCTAGTCATCTAAATTATCCGGTGGCCATCTTCATCATCCCGGCGACCACCACGATGAGGAGGGAGTAGTCCACCCTCGGGGCTGAGGGTTTGTACCAGTAGCTATGTGTTTAATCTCTCTCTCTCTCTCCCTCTCTCTCTTTCGTGTTCTTGAGATGTCACGATCTATATGTATCACGGGCTATGTTAATATAGTCGGATCATATGGTGTTTTCCCCTCTCTATCTTGGTTGGATGAATTGAGTTTTTTCCGTTGAGATTTCGTTGTTATCGGATTGAATACTTTTATGGATTTGAGAACACTTGATATATGTCTTGCAATTGAATACTCGTGGTGAAAATGGGGTATCGTATTGATTCATTTGATATATGTTTTGGCACTCAACTCATGGATTCCCGAGGTGACATTGGGGTAATCTATGCATAGGGGTTGATGCACGTTCTTGTCTTCGTTTCTCCAGTAGAAATCTTGGGGCACTCTTTGAAGTTCTTTGTGTGGGATTGAGTATTATGAATATGAATTTGCTTTGGTGTTATTTTAGTACGAACTCTAGGATAGATCAAACGGAAAGAATAGCTTTGTGTTATTTTAGTACGAACTCTTGAATAGATCGAACGGAAAGAATAGCTTTGAGGTGGTTTCGTCTTATGTTCTCCGCTAGATAGGAACTTCGGAGTGATTCTTCATCGCACTTTGAGGGATTGTTATATGATCCAATTATATTAGCATTGTTGAGAGGTTGCACTAGTGAAAGTACGGACCCTAGGCCTGATTTTCAAGCATTGCAATACCGTTTTTGTGCCCGTTTACTATTTGCTACCTTGCTGTTTTTATTTATTCAGATTATAAAAATATATTTCTACCATCCATATTACGCTTGTATCACCATCTCTTCGCCGAAATAGTGCACCTATACAAATTACCATTGTATTGGGTGTGTTGGGGACACAAGAGATTTCTTGTATTTGATTACAGGGTCGTTTGAGAGATAACATCTTCATCCTACACCTCTCACGGATTGATAAACCTTAGGTCATCCACTTGAGGGAAAATTGCTACTGTCCTACAAAACTCTGCGCTTGGAGGCCCAATACATTTCTACAAGAATAAAGTTGCGTAGTAGACATCAATAGTGTGATCAAAGCATATGGTTTTATACAGACTTTTGGAGAAGCCTGTATTTACAAGAAAGTGAGTGGGAGCTCTGTAGCATTTCTAATATTATATGTGGATGACATATTGTTGATTGGGAATAATACCGAATTCTGAGCATAAAAGGATACTTGCATAAGAATTTTTCAATGAAAGACCTCGGTGAAGCTGCTTATATATTGGGCATCAAGATCTATAGAGATAGATCAAGACGCTTAATTGGACTTTCACAAAGCACATACCTTGATAAAGTTTTGAAGAAGTTCAAAATGGATCAGTCAAAGAAAGGGTTCTTGCCTGTGTTACAAGGTGTGAAGTTGAGTCAGACTCAATGCCCGACCACTGCAGAAGATAGAGAGAAAATGAAAGTCATTCCCTATGCCTCAACCATAGGTTCTATCATGTATGCAATGCTGTGTACCAGACCTGATGTGTGCCTTGCTATAAATTTAGCAGGGAGGTACCAAAGTAATCTAGGAGTGGATCACTGGATAGCAGTCAAGAACATCCTGAAATACCTGAAAAGGACTAAGAATATGTTTCTCGTTTATGGAGGTGACAAAGAGCTTGTCGTAAATGGTTACGTTGATGCAAGCTTTGACACTAATCCGGATGACTCTAAGTCACAAACCGGATACATATTTATATTGAATGGTGGAGCTGTAAGTTGGTGCAGTTCCAAGCAGATCGTGGCGGGATCTACGTGTGAAGCGGAGTACATAGCTGCTTCGGAATCAACAAATGAAGGAGTCTGCATGAAGGAGTTCATATCCGATCTAGGTGTAATACCTAGTGCATCGGGTCCAATGAAAATCTTTTGTGACAATACTCATTTATGGAATCAGGAACTTTGCCGTCAGCTAGCTGATGGCAAAGAGGGCCTTTGCCATCGGCTTGAAGAAAACTGACGGCAAAGGTGGGTGAGGGAGTCTTGGACTAAGGGGTCCTCGGGCGTCCGGCCTGTTATCCATGGGCCGGACTGATGGCTGTGAAGACATGAAGACCGAAGACCATACTCGTGTCTGGATTGGACTCTCCTTGGCGTGGAAGGCAAGCTTGGCGACCAACTATGAAGATTCCTTCTTATGTGACTGACTCCATGTAAACCCTAGATCCCCCCGGTGTCTATATAAACCGGAGGGGTTAGTCCGGAAAGGATACGTACACATTACCATAGTCATACAGGCTAGACTTCTAGGGTTTAGTCATTATGATCTCGTGGTAGATCAACTCTTGTAATAATCATATTCATCAAGATCAATCAAGCAGGAAGTAGGGTATTACCTCCATAGAGAGGGCCCGAACCTGGGTAAACATCGTGTCCCCCGTCTCCTGTTACCATCGATCTAGACGCACAGTTCGGGACCCCCTACCCGAGATCCGCCGGTTTTGACACCGACATTGGTGCTTTCATTAAGAGTTCCACTATGCCGTCGGCAAAGGACTCGATGGCCCCTTCGATCGTCAGTAATGACGTTGTCCAGGGAGAAACCTTCCTCCCCGGACAGATCTTCGTATTCGGCGGCTTCGTACTGCGGGCCAACTCGCTTGGCCATCTGGAGTAGATCGACAGCTACGCCCCTGGCCATTAGGTCAGATTCGGAAGCTTGAACTACGTCGCGGACGTCCGTGGAGACTTGATCTTCGACGGATTCGAGACCGCGGCAATCGCTCCCCGTCGCCCCGATGAACATGGCTTAAACCTGTCATCGGGCCGCATCCAGGAGATAGCTCCTAAAGCAGCTCTGGCCTTAAATCCGGAGCAGATCAAGTCGTCCGAAGATGGGAAGCTCGACCCCATCATGGGGGCTACCGATTCCGCGGCGTTGGAGCCGCACGCAGATTCCACTTCATACGGTATCTGCATCAACGGAACCCCGGACTCGTCTCCGATGTCGAGTTCCGAACCCTATGAGCCTGCATACACCGAACTCGATCGGTTATCGATCTTCAAGTTCAGCGCCACAGATGTCTTCCAACACTCGCCCATGGGCGACCTACTAAACTCACTAAAAAACATATCCCCGACAGATGGCCCGTCGCCGAACTATGTTCGGTTCGAACTTACGGCGGATGGGGGAGAGTTGTGCTTCCCACCCGCCACCCACTTCATAGCCACTGGTGAAGACCCAACCAACACGCCTGACCCCCACTCCGAAGACATCGACGGTGTGGACGACGATGAGGGGCAAGGCCAGAGCTTACTACCCGCTAGACGCAGGATGACCACTTCCTGGTATGACGTGTGTATGATAGACACACCTTACGACGCTCTCGACGATGACAAGGAGAATCCGGTCGAGGATAAACCTCCTGGTACACAGCCCGAACACCGGCGCCCACGGTGCCGCTCTAGGTCACATCGCTCAAGAGAAAACACTGCTAGCACCAGAGAAGACAACACTCCGGACAATGAAGACCCTGTTGAGGTAGAATCCGAGCAGGAGGAACTGGAAAGCGGGCAAGACATCCTTGATGAACAGGCCACATATGGAGACTTGGAGGACAACAATTATCTCCCACTCTCCGAGGAAGAGGAGATCCTCGGCAATGAAGATTTTATCGTGCCTAAGGAACCCCTCGAGCAGGAGCGCTTTAAACGCCGGCTTATAGCCACTGCAAGGAGCCTAAGGAAGAAGCAGCTGCAGCTTCAAGCAAGCCAAGATTTGCTCAATGATAGATGGACCGAGGTCTTGGCCGCCGAAGAATATGGCCTTAGCATCCCAAACAAAAGCCACCCCAAGAGTAGGTGGCTCCCTCAATACGATGACAGGGCGTTGGAGCCCACACCACCATCGAATAATGCGGTGGGCCGACCACAGTTCGGTCCAGACAAAGCAGCAGCCCAAGCAGAGCACCATACCAACCCATCCGACCGTCAAAACAAGAACAAAACAGCTCAGGGGAACACTCGCGACATCAACCAGGACCCGGAGGGTAGAGCAGGACGCACAAGATCGATGTACAGATCACGGAGATATACCCCGACCGACGATGATGGCCACCTATTCGGACACTACAGAGCCGACCATGCCCGGTCCAAGCACCGTAAAGGGAGCTCGCCGGAGGTGCTTCATAGTGTGGCCCAACATAGAGGAGCCGCACATGCTCTCTGCTTGACTGACGAGGTAATGGAGCATGAATTTCCAGACGGGTTTAAACCCATTAACATCGGGTCATACGATGGAACAACAGATCCCGCGGTATGGATCGAGGATTACCTCCTCCATATTCACATGGCCCACGGAGATGACCTGCACGCCATTAAATACCTACCTCTCAAGCTTAAAGGGCCAGCTTGGTACTGGCTAAACAGTTTGCCAGAAAATTCTATTGGCAACTGGGAAGATTTGGAAGACGCCTTTCGAGACAACTTCCATGGAACATATGTCCGGCCATTATACGCCGATGACTTAAGTCACATTGTCCAGGAGCCCGGCGAGTCAGCCAGGGAGCTCTGGACCAGGTTCTTAGTAAAAAAGAACCAAATTGTCGACTGTCTGGACGCAGAAGCCCTTGCGGCCTTCAAACATAGCGTCCGGGATGAATGGCTAGCGCGTCACCTCGGCCAGGAAGGACCCAAATCCATGACAGCCCTTACCGCTCTAATGACTCGCTTTTGCGCGGTAGAAGACAACTGGCTCGCTCGTAAAAGCAATAACGCCAGCGGCCCGGGCACTTCCGAAATCCGAGACGGCAACGGCAAGCCACGACGAACCGAACACAACAGTCACAGTAATATACGCGACACAGCGGTGAACGCCGGATTTCACAATCCGCAGCCCGGTCAACGGAAGAAGCCACTAAAGGCAAACCAGGATAGACCATCCACCCTTGACAGGATATTGGACCGACTTTGTCAGATTCACAGTCACCCTGATAGGCCCGCTAATCATACCAACAGAAATTTTTGGGTCCTCAAGCAGGCAGGTAAGCTTAACCCTGATCACAAAGGAAGGAGGCCACCAGGCGATAAAGACGACGGATTGGCTCGCCAGCCGAACACCAGGGGCCAGAAACAGCTTCCCTCCGAAATTCGACCACTCCCGGAACGGAAATAGCAGTTCGGCTTCCGCCACCCACCTACTGTACCGGAAAAATTTACACCACGCGTACATCACTACACAGTCAACATACCATGGGCATCGGCGGAAGCACAATACGGACAACCCTGCAAGCATTCCCGTAACGTTTTTTATCTGTTTTCCTTATTTTTCTGTATCATCCCTTAAGAATAGGTGACCCACTGGACAACATCTACAATGGACTCTATCGGAGTTCGGATCCGTACACTCACCTAAGGGGCTACTTCCGTTAAGGATTCCCCTCCCCGAGGACGGGCGACGCAGACGTGCGACAGGAGGTCCAAAAGAACTTTTTGTAGACCACACTCTTTATCCCGAGCATGTACTATGCTCTTTTTCCTCTGATCCCGACCCCGAGCATGTCAAATAGCCGGGTCCGTGGTTTCTTTTTTTATATACATATAGACATAAATTTATCATTGGCATATCGCTCCGCTCTCAGTAAGCCTCATCCGAACTAATCTTTCATACTCTTTCGACAATAAGTACGACCTCAACGGCTGCTTTACAGATGCACCTCGGCATACCCTGCCAGGGGCTCGGTATGGGAACGAATGAGTTGCGAGTAAAAGCCCGAACAACTCTATAGCGTACTTCGGCGTCGCAAATTTGGCCTTATATGCATCAGCTCCGAATCATTGTCTTGGGCCAATAGTTGGGTTGCCCGGCTCCTGTGCTTGCTACCCTACGTTCCGCTCTATCGGCTAGGGTAGTAAAGGGAGAACTACTGCGATTGTGCCCTGGCTTAAACCGGATGAGCACCTCAGTAGAGAAAGCCGAAAACTGACTGTCATGATGCGGCAAGAGCTGGTCAACCACTTGACGACTTATTGGAATCTTTAGCGATTCTCCATGTAACACGAGGGATCTTTTTCAGATCAAATATGTAAGGCACCACACGCCGCATACATACCAGGGGCTATGTCGTAGCCCCACCATAAAACTCCTATGGCTAAGTGAAAGTGTTAACGCATTATAGTCTGATTGCCTAGTTCGCCGCATTATCACCTCCTTCATGGACCAAGACGTTGGATAAAGAGTGATTAAATGCTTTTCCGAACACCCCCGTACTTCCTACGAGGGGGCTGAAGCCGACGACTGGAAAACTTTCAGATTATATTAAAACGGCCGCACAGGAGGAATTCAAGCTTTCGAGCAAAACATAAATAGATTAACTATAAAATAGTCTTTTACAATCATCATACACCTCACTTGAACATTATGTTTTTCGAGCATTGACCCTCTATCAAGCTGGCGGCCTCCAGGACGTCTTCAAAATAATGCTCCGGTTCTGGACGGTCCTTGCCTTTGGGCGAACCCTTCGTCGCGACGTCGATGGCCTTCATCTTTCCCCAGAATGTCTTGACTCGGGCAAAGGCCATCCGTGCACCTTCAATGCACGCCGATCGTTTCACAGCATCGATTTGCGGCACCACATTGACAAGCTTCTGCACCAAACCGAAATAGCTATTCGGTGCAGGCTCGGTTGGCCACAACCGGATTATGACATCCTTCATGGTAGCGCCAGATACCCTATGAAGTTCGGCCCATTGGGACATCTGTTCATTAAGCAGCAGAGGGCGCTTTGATGCCAAACTGTGACCAAAAAACCTTCTCCGTTGCATATCCATCTCGCGCTTGGTAATACCGCGCTGCATCGGAAGAGCTCTTCGGCAAGTCCAAATACTTGTCCAGAGAACTCCACACTTGGTTAAGCTGAGCATAGTCCGGGTCGCCGAACTTAGTCTGCAGTAGAAAGGGCTTTCTGGCCACTATCTCCTTCGCCTGCCGAACCTCCTCACGGAGTGCTCTGGATTCTGATCGCGCTTCTCTCGCCTCCTGTCGGGCCTTGTCCAGTTCAGCCGTTAAGGCTTTATTCTCCTTCCCAAGAAATTCGCAGCGGCCAGTAGCATTCTCCAACTCGAGTGTCATCGTGGATATCTTCTCCTCGCCCTGGCACCGCGCAACTTGTTCGGCCTTTAATTCAGCCGATGCCTTTTCAGTAGCAGCATCACTAAACCGGGCCTGCTCCTTGGCCCGGACTAGCTCCGCCCGAAGAGCCTCCACGGCGGCAGCACCATCTGCATTTCATGCACATTTCATATAAAAACTCTTTTCAGCGTCAAGCACACGGGTGTATGGAATGCTCGAAATATATACCTTGCCAGTCGTCAAGATGCCTGTTGATCAATGCAATGTCATCCTCCGCAATATCCAGCTTTCGCTACAGTTCGGCCACTTTCGTATTTCGGGCAGCCATAGAAGGGAAGGCAGCCTGTATTTCAAATTAAATCAAGGTTAATACCTGAGCATATCTCTTTGATCCTCTGATCGCTTCCTTCGGAAGGCAATCCGAGCCTCAGGGGCTACTGCATATACAACAAGTGCATTATGTCAATTCAATTGGCAAAATTAAATCACAAACCTCAAAACCTCCTAGAAGGCTCGTGAAGGCCTCGTTCAATCCACTCTTCGCGGATAGAACCTTTTTGACCACCGTAACCATCAAGGCACGGTGCTCTTCTGAAATGGACGCTTGTCGTAGCATGTCCGTCAGCATTTCCGGCCCTCCCGGGTCTTCGGAAACCGCCGCCGGAGTACGGCATTCCTGTGAAGGAACCCACTTACTCGCCTCCAGAATCGTCTCCGGCTGTAAACCGGACGGTTCGGGGACGTCATTCTTGGTTCCCGAACCCTGAGTGATAGAGGCACCACCTTCAGGTAACGCCTTCTTCGTTTCCTGCACTACTTGGCGACCGGGAGGAGCCCTTCGGGACGATACCTCGGTATCATCCCCCCTGTTGGGCGATGAGGCCGGAGAAGGCGTGTCACTCTCCATCATCTCCAGAAGAAGATCTCCCGAGGAGGAGGACGATTGAGAAACACCAGACGTTAACCTGCGTGGATGAACATATGTCGGATGATTACTTCACTGATAGGAAAGGAATGAGGCACGCTTAAAGTGCCCCAGCCTCACTTACGGTTTGCCCCGAGGTTCGTCCTCGTCATCAAGCCCTACGGCAGCATCGCTTGCCCGGCTCAAGCCGCCCGATGATGGCATTTCCCCCCTCTTGGAAGGCTTCCCCTCCTGATCTACGGAAGCGGCCCTCTTCTCGCCGTGGAGGACTCCCCCTGCATCTTTGCCCTTGGGCAAAAGGAATCCGGTTTCCCCGAACGCAGCGTTTAATTCATCGTCGGGGCGGATATCACCTCTGGGCTCCCTGCTCTTGCCCCCCTCTGCAGACACCTGGTACGGTGTCAGAATCAGCATTCTCGTCAGCAGGGCGGTCGCAGGATCTTCGGGAAGGGGCGCCGGACACCATATTAACACCGCTTTCTTTATCCAGTCCTGTATAGGGACGGATTGTTCAGTATCTTGTCAAGAGATGCTTGAATGGAAGGTGTTCGGATATCGAATACTTACCAAAGTGTCCGGATGATTGCAGTCAAGGCCAACATCTTCGGTGGTGTCCGGCCATTGCTCTCGTTCCCCGAAATAAAATTTCCACATTCCTTCATGCGTAGTACCGAAGAAGTGCTGAAGAGTCCGCTGCCCTTCTGGATTAAACTCCCACATACGGAGAGGCCGCCGCTGACATGGCAGGGTCCGACGGACTAGCATTACTTGAACGACGTTCACAAGATCAATGCCCTTCTCGGTAAGGCTTCGGATGCGACTTTGCAGAGTCTGCACTTCATTGACGGATCCCCAGTCCAATCCCTTATTGACCCATGAAGCGAGCTGAATTGGAGGGCCGGGTCGGAACGCAGGTGTAGCCGCCCACTTGGAGCCCCGAGGCTCGTTGATATAAAACCACCCTTGCTGCCATAGGTCGGAAGACTTGGCGAAAGATCCTT
This sequence comes from Triticum aestivum, assembly GCF_018294505.1. Classification (NCBI taxonomy): domain Eukaryota; kingdom Viridiplantae; phylum Streptophyta; class Magnoliopsida; order Poales; family Poaceae; genus Triticum; species Triticum aestivum. The sequence continues at coordinate 610,271,099 of NC_057799.1, forward strand.
CGGGCCAAACCGCGCTGGCAAGCTTGCCTATTATGACGCTGCCGCACTCTGCCTGCTCCTCCTCTATCACCTGCGGCCTCACATCAAAGGTCTTGAGCCACAAACCAAAGTGCGGAGGAGTCCGGAGGAAGGCCTCACACATGACGATAAATGTCGAGATGAGGAGAATAGAGTCCGGGGCCAGATCGTGAAAATCTAGCCCATAGTAGAACATGAGCCCCCGGACGAAGGGGTTAAGCGCGAACCCTAGCCCGTGAAGGAAGTGGGATACGAACACTATCCTCTCTCCAGATCTGGGGGTAGGAATAACTTGCCCTTGTGCAGGAAGCCGATGAAGGATTTCTGGGGTCAGATACCTCGCTGCGCGGAGCTTCGCAATATCCTCCTCTGTGACAGAAGAAGCCACCCACCAGCCTTGACGGTTGGATCCGGACATGATTAGGGCTGGTGGCGATTGGAACCCGAGGGTTGGAACTTGAGGTGGCTGGGGTTGAGGAAGAAGCAAGCGCAAGGGAAGAAGACGAGACTGGGTCTCTATATAAAGACCCCGAATACTGGGCGTCTCCCCCTGGGTCTCTAAACTTACCTATCACCAATGAGTTGTACCCAGGGGACGGTTGGGTTACCCACGCTTGCATTAATGAAAATCCCGTAAATAAGGGGACACGATCTCTGCTTTGACAAGACATGCCAATAAAACCACGCCCCGAGACGTGGAGCGGCTCGCTAGCCGACGGTTGGAAATAGTAACCGGGCACGCGTGATACGATGTCATGAACAGTTATCGACAAGTTGAACTCGTGTGGAATATATATTCTCTCTGCAGTTGTGTGTGGTATATGGCAGGTCCGGATACTATCGTCGCATCCGAAGACTATTTTGGAGTTCGGAGAAAGGAGAACCCGCCTTGCAATGCCGAAGACAATCTGCGCACCGGACTCCTCGTCATTGAAAGCCAGGTTCAGGGGCTACTGAGGGAGTCTTGGACTAAGGGGTCCTCGGGCGTCCGGCCTGTTATCCATGGGCCTGACTGATGGGCTGTGAAGACATGAAGACCGAAGACCATACTCGTGTCCGGATTGGACTCTCCTTGGCGTGGAAGGCAAGCTTGGCGACCAACTATGAAGATTCCTTCTTATGTGACCGACTCCATGTAAACCCTAGATCCCCCCAGTGTCTATATAAACCGGAGGGGTTAGTCCGAAAAGGATACATACACATTACCATAGTCATACAGGCTAGACTTCTAGGGTTTAGTCATTACGATCTCGTGGTAGATCAACTCTTGTAATACTCATATTCATCAAGATCAATCAAGCAGGAAGTAGGGTATTACCTCCATAGAGAGGGCCCGAACCTGGGTAAACATCGTGTCCCCCATCTCCTGTTACCATGGATCCTAGACGCACAGTTCGGGACCCCCTACCCGAGATCCGCCGATTTTGACACCGACAGTGGGGCTGACAGCAAAGAAATTGTTTGCCGTCAGCCCCATCTTTGCTGTCAGCTAGCTGACGGCATAGAACCTTTGTCGTTCGCTAGCGGACGGCAAAGAGGCAGGGTGGGCTGCTAGCGAGAGGCAGCTAACGGCCACTTTCTTTGCCGTCAGCTAGCTGATGGCAAAGAAACTTTGCCGTTGTCGGTGTCAAAACCGGCGGATCTCGGGTAGGGGGTCCCGAACTGTGCGTCTAAGGTCGATGGTAACAGGCGACAGGGGACACAATGTTTACCCAGGTTCGGGCCCTCTCTATGGAGGTAATACCCTGCTTCCTGCTTGATTGATCTTGATGAATATGAGTGTTACAAGAGTTGATCTACCACGAGATCGTAATGGCTAAACCCTAGAGGTCTAGCTTGTATGACTATGATAATGGATCTCTCCCCTCCGGACTAAGTCCTCCGGATATAAACACCGGGAGGATCTAGGGTTACACAAGGTCGGTTACAAAGAAGGGAATCTACATATTTGGCCGCCAAGCTTGCCTTCCACGCCAACGAGCGTCCCATCCGGACACGGGTGCAGTCTTCGGTCTTCGTATCTTCATAGCCCATCAGTCCGGCCCATGGCTAACAGGCCGGACGCCCGAGGACCCCTTAGTCCAGGAGTCCCTCAGTAGCCCCCGAACCAGGCTTCAATGGCGAGGTGTTCGGCGCGCAGATCATCTTCGGCAATGCAAGGCGGGTTCCTCCTCCGATGATTTCCAAGTAATGTATTCGGCTTTTAACTCAATGTCGCACCCCTCGGCTTCTGTGCATCAATGACTTCAGCTTCCACGTGTCGAACGAATGCGGAAGGTCAGGGTGTTTTTTGCAAATAACACCCCGGCCATGCAAGAAAGAGCGTCTATTTAAAGAGATTGGGTCTCAGATCCATTCGGCACCATGCGGAGAAAATCCTCAGAGATTGCCAGAAAAGACCACTCCAACATGGCTAGCATTCCCAGCTCCTCCTCCCGTTTTAATCCAGAGAAAGGCGAGTGGGAGAGGTGCTCTGTGTCCCACAGTCAATTGGCGAAGTTGCAAACGCATGGATTTCTTCCCCCTGCAGATCTGGTCCCTGTTCGAGCAGGGTTGGCCTCCTTTAATGGCGAGACCCAGGCGGAGGACTTCCCCAATCCATCCGGGGGGGAGCGAGTATGTTTCATCCCTTATCTGCTAAGACGTGTCAGATTTCTAATTCATCCGTTCCTCCGAGGGCTTCTGAAATATTATGGACTCCAACCGCACAACTTTACTCCCGCCTCTATCATGCACATTGCGGGTTATGTTGCTTTATGCGAACTATTTCTGGGTATTGAGGCCCATTTTGAACTGTGGAGAAAGTTGTTCTGTCTTGTCCCACACAACCACGACTCCATGAGGGGTCAATATTTGAAGTGGGCGGAGCCCAAATATGGCGCATCACCGAAACCGGATACCTGTCCAGCACACCAAGGAAGGCATCCGAAGAATGGCCTTCCGAATGGTTCTACATTGAGGACGTCACACTTCCCGACCCAGTTTGGAAGGGTCTTCCCGAATTTGCAAGCGTTCCGCTAAAGAAACGCCACAGTTGGCGTCCCCGGAGTCTTGAAGAGGATGATAGTGCGGAAGTTGGTCAGCTCATGAGAAAGATAAAGACGCTCGCTCAGTCCGGATTAACAATGGTTGAGGTAATGGCGACCTCAATAGTGCGAGGGGTTCAGCCACTTCAATACAGAGGGCTTCCAATGTGGCACTATAATGGGGAGGACGACGCCTCCTGCTGTGGTCGGAAAGGTCCGGACACCCCCGCCGCTCTGGCCAAGATACTGGCCGGGCTGTTTAAAGGGGAGGAGGAGGAATTCCTTCGCATCAAGCGCGGAGATGGGTACTCAATGTATGACCCTCCCAGCTGGGTAAGTCCTGACCCCTTTGTTTTTACTCATTCCGCCTTCCAAGTCATCTTAATCCGTCTATTTATAATAGCACTGGCGAAAGATCACCGAGGGGCTTCACAGCCCCGCCCCACAGCCAGAGAACCACAACCGGGAGCTTGATCCTGGGTTTGAAGAGGATCCGGATATATTCGTGGTACTTGCGGAAGGGATGTTTTACCAGGCGAGCTACGATGGCACGGAGGTGGCCATTATTGCCGATTATCCTGGTCTTCTTCCTGCTTCCCACGTAAGTCATCAGGAGAAATCCCCCCGAAAGAGTTTCCTCGCACTGCCTCACCCACTGCACTGTCTCATGCTCCAAAGGGGAGGCGTTCGGCACGTCATGCTACCCCGGGGGCGACTCCAAAGAGAGCGGCTCCTGCACCGAGCAAGGCCTCTAAAAGGAAGACCGGTGAAGACACGGCCGGGCCTTCGTTGAAGAGGTATGAATTTGAAAGTATGCTTTCAGTAGTCACATCCATCTGTGACTATTATGTTCGTACTGTATCAGAAAAATGGTTCGCCAAACAATGTCCGGGAATTCGGCCGGTCGTACTCCCAACAGCTGGGGTGCAGACTCTGCCGGAGAGACGGGGGCCGATACGGGAATGACATCAGACTGTCCTTCGGCCGAGGGCTCGGTAGATATGTCCGTCACCAACTCGGAAGTGGAGAGCGCCATGAATCATCAGCGCCGGAGGGCCGTTTTACGGGACCTTGGATTCTCAAAAGATGCGTTTGACGCCTTCAGCTCGGCTGACACATACATCCGAGCTGCTCGAGATGGGCTGGGCAGAGCCATAAAGCAGCATTTAATGGATGTGCAGGTAAGGTTTGTTTTGTCCGAAACCACATGCTAGTAGCCCCGAGACTAAAAGTAGTTGACACAAGTGATTTAAGGATCTTGTAACACCAGGTTCTTACGGAGAAGAACAACCTGCTAGCTCAAGAGCTGGAGCAGTGTCGGACACAGCTAAATGCTGCTACCGCCGAACTAAAAAAGTCCAAGAAGGCATCCTCTGGTAATGTTCCCCTCCATCGAGGAATAACAATTATATACCAGCTGTGCTAATACTGTTGCTTATCTCATAATAGGATCATCAGCTCAACTGGAAGAGAAGTTGAAAACCGCTCAAGCGGGAGTGAAAGAGGCAAAAAGACTATGTGCCACAGGCGAGCGTGTTCTGACCCGAGCTAGAGAGGAGAAAAACAAACTCTAGGATTCAAACACCAAACTGGGCGAAGAATTGAAAGATGTGCGGGCCCAGCTAGCCGACTCCGTGAAGGAGAATAAAAAGCTGCGAGGCGGCATATTCAGTATGTGGCCGAATTTACCTTATAATAGTTTGGAGGTAAAAGTAGCTGATATAGCTATGATTGCAGGTATGTTGACGGGCCGTCCCGAAGAGGAGGTGTCCGGATCATCAAGTGATCTTCTGCAAGGGCTGTCGCAATTGCATGAGCAAGCCCGACAGGCAATGCGGAGTGTAGCCAAGGCCTTATGGCCATCCGCCTCCCCTCCAGGGAGTATGGAGGAGCTTGTAGAGCTATTCAAGGGAGCACGACGGCGTATTCGACTATGGAGGATATCGGCCTATCGGGAGGGCGCGCGAGAGGCCTGGGCCATGGTGAAAACGCGGTATACCAAGCTGGATCCAAATCACATGGCCCGAGTTGGACCGCTAGGGTCAAATGGGGAAGAAATTCCCGTTAGTTTAGTATATGACCAAGTAGAGGTGGCTGCTAGATATTCCCAACAGGATTGTAAGTTAGACCGCCTGTTGGACGGTATAGAGGAGGAGGTTTTTAAGTCCTAAGTGACTATGTACTTTCCTTCTAGCTGGATTGTAAAACGGTTGTCATGGCCGACCTTTTCGCTTCGACCTCTCGACTCGAAGGTGCGGAGTGTTTTCCAAATACCTGAGCGGCAAAATAAACCGGGGTATGCGTGAAAACCAGGCGTAGGGGTCATAGTTGCTTAAACAGACTAGTTGTATCCGGCTAGTTATGTTATATTACATTAAAATTGTAAGAAACATCTTCCAGAAATAATAGTTCCGTTAAGGGTTCCTTTCCCTGGGTGTGCATGCATCGATGTGCATGTCCGGACTATGAAGAAGAAATCACGATGTGTATAGCTCTGGGGGTTCATGATGGAACGAATGCAAAAACACCTTTAGTTCACCGACCGAATATTCCCTTAAGAACGCTAGCTTTCGGCTTCACCCAGTCTGAGGTACACATCCGGATGACCCGGCAGTAACAATCGCAGAGGTGCTCCCTTTATGCCCTAGCCGAACTAACGGGAAGGTAGGGCATAAGAACAGGAGCCAGGCAACCCAGCTTGGCCAAAACTTAAGTCATATCGATGCATATAATGGCGAAGAAAAGGTACATATGGGAGAAAACGCATATGTGATGAGCTTGATGCTCGGAAAATAATAATAGCAAGCTTCTGTCCAAGAAGCCCCCAGGTATAATAGACGTACATACTTGAAGATGTATGCGTCGAGGGTGCACGGTCTAACCGCACGAAAGCTTTTAAGGCTAAAGAGAAAAAATGAAAAGAGAGAAAAAATGGCGGAAACAATAGGGGAAAGGAAACGAACAAAGAGTTCGGCGCTAGGCATAGAATCTTCGGAGTCTAGCCGCGTTCCAGGGGTTCGGCTCTAGTCGATTGTCGGACGCATCACGCAAGCGGTACGCCCCTCCGGTGAGAGCTTCGTTGATGATGAAGGGACCCTCCCACTTGGGCTTGAGTTTGTCCTTTTTCTTCTCCGGCAGGCGTAGAACGAGTTCGCCGACGTTATATGTTTTGGCCCGCACTTCTCTGCTTTGATACCTGCGAGCCTGCTGTTGATAAAATGCGGGACGGGCTTTTGCGACATTGCACTCCTCCTCCAGGGCATCTAAGTTGTCCTGCCGATCGAGCTTGGCCTCTCTCTCTTCGTACATGCGCACTCGAGGTGAGTCATGAATAATGTCGCAGGGTAACACTGCTTCTGCGTCGTACACCATGAAGAAAGGTGTGTATCCGGTAGTGCGATTGGGCATGGTCCGCAGCCCCCAGAGTACGGAGTCGAGCTCCTCAACCCAGTGCTTGTTTGATTCTTTGAAATACCGCACTAGTCTAGGCTTAATGCCGCTCATAATAAGACCATTGGCTCTTTCGACTTGACCGTTTGTCTGTGTATGATAGACAGAGGCGTAATCGAGCTTGATGCCCAGATTAGCGCACCAGGTTTTCACTTTGTCGGCTGTGAAGTTGGAGCCGTTATCGGCGATGATGCTGTGTGGAACACCATAACGGTGTATGACGCCGGATATAAAGTCTATTACTGGTCCGGCTTCGACTGTTTTAACTGGTTTGGCTTCTATCCACTTGGTGAATTTGTCCACCATGACCAGCAGATATTTTTTCTTATTGCTTCCTCCTTTAAGGGGTCCTACCATGTCCAGTCCCCAGACCACAAAAGGCCAAGTGATGGGGATTGTTTGTAGGGCAGTGGGGGGCATATGGCTTTGGTTGGCGAAGAGTTGGCATCCGAAGCAACGTTGGACGAGGTCCTGTTCATCTGCTCGGGCCGTCGGCCAATAGAATCCTGTACGGAAGGCCTTGCTAACAAGGGCCCGAGCTGCGGCGTGGTGCCCGCCGAGACCGGCATGAATCTCAGCCAGGAGCTGCCGCCCCTCCTCCTCGGAGATACACCTTTAAAGGACTCCTGTAGCGCTTTTCTTATAGAGCTCTCCGTCGTGAACCTTGTAGGCCTTCGAATGCCAGACAATGCGGCGGGCCTCATTCTGATCCTCGGGAAGTTCTTTCCTATTAAAGTAGGCCAGGAAAGGTTCGGTCCATGGGGCAATGACTGCCATAATGAGATGGGCTGACGGTTTTATTTCGGTGGCTAAGCCGCCGATGATATCTGTGTGTTCGGAATCTGGGGTTGTGTTCGGGTCCGGACTAGTGTTGCCGCTTTCCCCTTGCCACACCATAGATGGCTTAAAAAGCCTTTCCAGAAATATATTAGGTGGGACGGGGTCACGCTTGGCGCCAATACGAGTGAGAATGTCCGCCGCTTTATTACTTTCACGGGCCACGTGATGGAACTCGACCCCCTCGAACCGAGCTGACATTTTTAGGATGGCATTACGATAAGCTGCCATCTTTGGATCTTTGGCATCGAAGTCCCCATTTATTTGAGATATTGCAAGGTTTGAGTCCCCGCGCACCTCTAGGCGTTGTGCCCATGGAGATAGCCATTCGGAGACCATGCAATAAGGCCTCGTATTCGGCTGCGTTGTTGGAGTATGTGTACAGTATTTGGAGTACGTACTGAACGACGTCTCCAGTAGGAGACGTTAAAACGACGCCCGCTCCTAGCCCTGCCAGCATTTTGGAGCCATCGTAATACATAACCCAATTGGAATATGTGGCGTACTCTTTAGGGAGTTCGTCCTCTGTCCATTCGGCGACGAAGTTAGCCAGTACTTGGGATTTAATAGCTCGACGTGGTTTGTATGTAATATCAAATGGAAGGAGCTCAATGGCCCATTTGGCAATCCGGCCCGTGGCATCGCGGTTGTTTATTTTGTCATTGAGTGGTACTTTGGAAGCCACCGTGATCGAACACTCCTGGAAGTAGTGTCGTAGCTTTCGGGATGCCATGAAGACCGCGTATGCTATCTTTTGATAATGGGGGTACCGGGATTTGCATGGTGTAAGGACAGTGGATACATAGTATACTGGCTTCTGAAGCGCGAATTTGTGTCTGTCCTGTTCTCGTTCAACGACGAGCATGCCGCTCACCACCTGATGTGTTGCCGATATGTATAGTAACATGGGTTCGCCGACGTTTGGCGTGGCCAGGATTGGGTTGCTCACTAGAAGGGTTTTTATTTCTTCCAGTCTGGCTGTTTCCGCGTTCGTCCACTCAAAGTGATCGGTTCGCCGTAGAAGGCGATAGAGTGGCAGTGCCTTTTCTCCCAATCTGGAGATAAAGCGGCTTAGAGCTGCCACGCAACCCGCGAGTTTTTGGACTTGTTTAAGGTCTGTTGGCGTAGCCAATTGTGAGAGAGCTCGGATTTTGGCTGGATTTGCTTCAATTCCTCTATTGGAAACGATGAAGCCCAGCAATTTTCCAGTGGGGACGCCGAAAACGCACTTTTCCAGATTGAGCTTAATGTCATACGCGCGGAGGTTGTTGAATGTGAGACGTAAATCGTCTATTAGTGTTTCGACATGCCTAGTTTTGATGACGACGTCGTCCACATTGGTATGTGGCGCCGGCGTTCTTGAGCCCGAAGGGCATGGTGTTGAAGCAGAATGGCCCATGTGGGGTAACGAATGCTGTTGCAGCTTGATCAGACTCATTCATTTTGATTTGATGGTATCCGGAATATGCATCAAGGAAATACAGTGAGTCGTGTCCTGAGGTAGCACCAATGATTTGATCAATGCGGGGGAGGGGGAAGGGATCCTTAGGGCAAGCCTTATTGAGGTTTTTAAAATCGACGCACATGCGCCAGGATTTGTCCTTCTTTGGTACCATCACCAGGTTTGCCAGCCAGTCCGGATGTTTTATTTCTCTAATGAATCCGGCCTCAATTAGCTTGGCTAGCTCCTCCCCCATAGCTTGGCGTTTGGGTTTGGAAAAGCGTCGCAATGCTTGTTGACTGGTTTGTATCCCTTTAATATATTGAGGCCATGTTCGACCAGCTTGCGTGGGATTCCAGGCATATCAGAAGGGTGCCAGGCGAATATATCCCAGTTTTCGCGAAGGAAATCCCATAGCGCGGCGTCGACCGTTGGGTCTGGTTGTGCTCCAATAGATGCTGTGTTCTTGGGGTCCGTTGGGTGGACCTGGAATTTGACTATTTCTTCTGCCGGTTTGAAGGAGGTGGATTCGGGTCGTTTGTCTAAGATCATATCGTCCCTATCCACCATGGAGTGCTGTGCGGTTAATTCTTCGGCCGCGAGGGCTTCAGATAATGCCTCAAGGGTCAGGGATGCGGTTTTGTTTTCGGCGCGGAGTGCTATGTCTGGATCACTGACAAGAGTGATTATGCCGTTTGGCCTGGGCATTTTGAGCTTCATGTACCCGTAATGAGGTATAGCTTGGAAGCGTGTAAAAGCATCTCGCCCCAACAGGGCGTGGTATCCACTGCTGAAAGGAGCCACTTGGAAGGTTATTTCTTCGGACCGATAATTCTCCGGCGTGCCAAATACCACGTCAAGTGTGATTTTTCCCGTACACCGCGCCTCCCGACTGGGAATGATTCCTCGGAAGGTCGTGCTGCTTTGGTCGATGCGGCTCCTGTCTATTTCCATTTTGTGGAGTGTATCCTCATAGATGAGGTTTAGTCCGCTGCCGCCGTCCATGAGGATCTTGGTGAGTCGAAAGACGTCCACGATGGGACTGAGGACTAATGTGGCTGGCGCTCGGACTGTCCTGTATTTTGGTTCGTCATCGGCATTAAAGGTTATAGCCGTGTCGTTCCAAGGGTTTATTGCGGCGATTTGACAGACTTCGGCGAGGCCGCGGAGTGCCCTTTTGCGCTTATTGTTTGAAGCGAATGTCTCGAAGACCGTAAATACTCTAGGGTCGTCGTCTTCTGGAGGGTGTTGCTCTGGGGCATTTTTGGTAACGATGTCCTCGCCGCTCTTGGCTACTTGCCAGAGTATCCAACATGCTCTAAGCTTGTGGGTTGATATGGTATCCGGTGTTGTGTGTATTTTGCATGGGCCATCGAGCCATCCCTCCAGAACGGTTCCGTGCCGCGTAATGGGTTTATATTTCTTGGCTATTGGACTAGGCGTGTCACGGGGATGCGCCCTTTTCGCCTGGACGAGAGGTTGAGTTGGGACCGACGGCTCCCAGCAAGCTGCCTGATCTTTGCAGGCGCTTTCCATTGCGCTGTACTTCTGTACGATAGTTGCCAAGTCAGTGAAGTGTAGTATGCGGTGGCGATTAATGGCGTTGAGGGTTCCTTCGTCTGTGCAATTGTTGCAGAACGCTGATATCGCGTCCTCGTCACGGCAATCTTTAACCTTGTCCTTGACAAGGAGGAATCTGGCCCAGAAGTGGTGGACCGTTTCCTGAGACTGCTGTTGTATGCTCATAAGAGCGCTCATGTCTGGGTGGGTGGGTTGAATTGAATTCGGACCCTGACCCGATCGATGATCCGGAGTCTGAAGATTTTCCAGACTTAACAGTCCGGGCTCCGGAGTATCTTCTGATTGCTTATGCCCGCCGTCCAATTCTATGTTCAGAAGGCCGGTCACATCCTTTCGCTGGTGGGTATCCGGCTCTGCAGGGTCGGCGATCCGAACATAGTCCGTCTTTAGTATAGGGGAAGAATCGTCGTCTTGCTCCTCGACTACCGCTATCTGGTGGGTGACTGGTGGAGATTTGATTTCTCTTTGGTCGGGTTTAAGCCCGATCCGATCATAATCTGTGGCGATTCCCAGGGTGGCGATGCGATCAAGGAGCTCGTTTAAAGATGAAAACTCCAACGGATCCATCTGCTTGGAGTGTTTGGAGTCGATACGAAGGGGATTTTAGATGGCCCGAGAGGTCATCGTCGGCTTAAAGGCCGAACGGGCAGTCATGGTAAAGCCGCCCAGCCGGAGGGTTTGGCCTAGGGCCAGTCCTCCTCTGGCGGTGATATTGTCTTTAAGGACGAGGCGAGTCATCGATCATGTCGTCGACGTCACAGTGGAACTCTCAATGAAAGCACCAATGTCGGTGTCAAAACCGGCGGATCTCGGGTAGGGGGTCCCGAACTGTGCGTCTAAGGTCGATGGTAACAGGAGACAGGGGACACAATGTTTACCCAGGTTCAGGCCCTCTCTATGGAGGTAATACCCTACTTCCTGCTTGATTGATCTTGATGAATATGAGCATTACAAGAGTTGATCTACCACGAGATCGTAATGGCTAAACCCTAGAGGTCTAGCTTGTATGACTATGATAATGAATCTCTCCCCTCCGGACTAAGTCCTCCGGTTTATATAGTGATAATCCCCAAGTGTAGGGAATCATCATAGCAATTTCCAAAGGTGGAAGTGATAAGTATGGAGTGTCGAACCCACAAGGAACTAAAGGTAAGATCAATATTCTCTCAAGCCCTATCTGCCACTGATATGAATCTACGTACACCGAACGTTTGCTTCCAACTAGCAACGAGAAATAAAACTATGTTGTGGGTATGAAGAGGATAACTTTGCATGGTATCGGAGAGCTAAAATATAAAAGTAGGTGTTGTTATCATAAAGTTAGAATATATGACTAAATATTATAAATAGCGAGTGTGGAATAATGATGGATCGGTGTGCGGAATTGTCCTAGGCAATTGTTAACAAGATCGGTAGTCGTCATTGCAATTTCATATGAGGGAGAGGCATAAGCTAACATACTTTCTCTACTTGGATCATATAAACTTATGATTGGAACTCTAGCAAGCATCCACAACTACTAAAGATCATTAAGGTAAAACCCAACCATAGCATTAAAGCATCAAGTCCCCTTTATTCCCATACGCAACAACCCCCTTACTCGGGTTTGTGTTTCAGTCACTCACCAACCCACTATCAGCGAATCATGAACATATTGCAACACCCTACAGCGGGAATCCCTCACGCTTGCGCGACACGGAGGGCACCATAGGACAGCACAAAAATAAAACATACAACTCGTACCAATCTAGATCATCAATCAACCCAAAGACAAAGGATATCTACTCAAAACATCATAGGATGGCAACACATCATTGGATCATAATATGTGGCATAAAGCACCATGTTCAAGTAGGGATTACAGCGGGGTGCGGGAGAGTGGACCACGTAAAAGAGATGAGGATGGTGATGATGGTGGTGATGTTGATGAAGACGATCACCGCGGCGATGATTCCCCTCTCGATGGCACTCCGATGCCACCAAGAGAGAGGAGGAGAGGTTCTCCCCCTTTTGCTTCCTCCTCCATGGCCTCCCCCCTGGATGGGGAAAGGTTCTCCCTCTGGTCCTTGGCCTTCATGGCGATGATGGCCTCTCCGGGATACTCCTCCATGGCCACCGGTGATGATGGCCCCCTCCGGCAGGGTGCCGGAGAGGGCCTAGATTGATTTCTCGTGGCTACAGAGGCTTGCGGCGGCGGAACTTCCGATCTAGGTTATTTTCTGGGGGTTTCTGTATTTATAGGAATTTTTGGCGTTGGTTTCACGTCAGGGGGGTCTACGAGTCGTCCACAAGGCAGGGGCCCATGCCCAGGGGGGCGCCCCCCACCCTCATGGATAGCCCGGGACTCTTCTGGCCCAACTCTTTTGTTCCAGGGGCTTCTTTTGGTCCATAAAAAATCAACAAAAATTGGCACGTCAATTGGACTCCGTTTGGTATTCCTTTTCTGTAAAACTCAAAAACAAGGAAAAAACAGAAACTGGCACTCGGCTCTAGGTTAATAGGTTAGTCCCAAAAATCATATAAAATAGCATATAAATGCACATAAAACATCTAAGATGGATAATACAATAGCATGAATACTTCATAAATTATAGATACGTTGGAGACGTATCAGCATCCCCAAGCTTAATTCCTGCTCGTCCTCGAGTAGGTAAATGATAAAAGAAATAAATGATAATTTCAATCACCTTTTCTAGCATCATTATATGTCATAACAGTAGCTCATCTCATAAAACTTTTCATGATCAAGTAACAAGCTATTCACATGTTAAAGTATAGATTATAAACTTTCTTAAAAACTAACAAACAGTGCTCTTAGCCATCAAACAATTACAATTCATCTTATTTTCAGGAAGGGTCTATGTCAGAGCTTTGATTTAGCAAACTCCACATACTCAACTATCATTTAATCTTTCGCAATTGCTAACACTCACGTGATATTTATGGGTTCAAAGTTTTAATCGGACACAGAGAAAGATAGGGGCTTATAGATTCGCCTCCCAACCTTTTACCTCAAGGGTAATGTCAACAATAATAGTTCATGATAACT